>NW_009605772.1:19070-25546 GCF_000690535.1 Cariama cristata | reverse complement strand
TCCTGATTTGGAGTTGGAATGATTTAATGGAGTCAGAAGAAATAATCTTTCCATATAATAATCATAGGGCTAATTTTGTTTCCTGCTCAGTTTTCCCAAGCAGCAATTACAGAACTAGTGGGAAGTGGGTTTGACAGGTGCCTGCTGTCTCAAGTTTTGAGTAGCATTTAGTTTTACAGCTCCCAGGGAGTGTTTCTTTTAATTCAAAGGCTTGGCAAAGCTAAGGGCAATGAGAAGATATTAGCATGCCTGGAAAGTAAGGAGAGAGATGCAGATTTATTTTGAAATTTCTTGCAATAAACATTATTGAACAAAGTGGGTGGGGTTTGGGTTTGACTTGGATTTTTCTAGAAATGGAAATTTTAGTCTCTCATGTTTGTTAGTGGAAACTTTTATGTGCAAACTGGAGATTGGATTTTTCTAGTCTATAATTAGAGAATTTAATCAACAAATATAACAAAAGGTCTCAATAAAAGTACAGCTTCTAAAGGCAGAAGAAGTAATTTCTCATAGTTTTATATGGTTACTGTAAAAACAAAATAATCTTTTAATCCCTTGTATAAAAGTAGCGAAAAATTTCTGACTTGCTAATTCTAGAGATCAGGAACTTTGTCTTCCTGGGCTGTTTTCCAGCCTGGAGAATATTCTACTTCTCATGTGAATTTTCGATAATATTAGCATATTTTGTGGATAATTTATGCATTTCATATAAGCCTTAGTTTAAATCTTTTTAAAAATTCAAATAATATGACTATATAAAGAAAAATCATCAACACCACATAAGGAAAAGCAAATGGAAGTGTCATTTTTTTAATGGAATGATCATCTGGTGCTGGTAATACAGGAAGACATGGTTTGATAGTGCAGTATGATGGAATAACAACTGAAATGAAGTGTCACTGTACAGATATTACCAGGGAGTAGGAGCAGTAGACATCTCAAGTACAACTGAGAAAGACAAGAGACTTTTAAAGCCTTACTGAATCTTTAAAGATCACTAATGGTTCTAGCCCTATTAGATGCATAAGCTGGATGCTGACTGACCAGAGTTCTGTTTTCCGGGTAGTAATGATAGCACATGTCATGCTTTTAGTCTTCTCTCTTCCTGTGGCTTACTCTGTATTTTGGCATACTGGGACATAGACATCATATAAAAATAGTCTAGAGAAATAAAATTAATATGAAATATTTTATTCTGCAATTTTTATTTATAGGTAATTATCATATCCTCCATATTTAAATATATTGTAGAAGCTTAAAGAATGTAACTTTTGGTACCATGTTGTGTTTTGGGTTTTTTTTTTAATCATCTGATTTATGTATTTCAATGAACCAAAACTGGTTAAATATAAGAATAGCTTTATATTATATTAGTTTCACTTCAGCTGAGTAACCATAGGAAAAAAGTTTTAGGAAGGGCCATTATCAAAATAATCTTTGGGAAGCTAGATGGTAGTGACCTCTTTTTGCCTGATGTGACCCATCGTGGAAGGCTGAAGCCCCCACCCCTCAATTAAAGCTTCTCTAGACCAGAGGGTGTGACTAGTTGGCAGAGGTGGATGCAAAGTGTCAGTCTGTGACTGACACCCTGTAGTTTCTTACAAATGTGAATTGAGCTCTGTAAACACTGATTTTGTTCATTTTGGCTTATTCCGGTTGGAGGCTAAATCTGTGAAATTTGGAAGTGACGGTAGGTCTTAATGACTTACTCTAGATAACATTGAATGTGCCCGTTTGCCAGAATGTCTGCCTTCATACACGAAGTGTGGAATAATCTGTATGAATTTTGGGGATTTGGGTTTTTTTTTCTCTTTAGACTTTCTGATACGTGGTGCAAACTCTTGCATTGGCTTTTGAGAGCCAGTTCCATCCAAATACTGCATTTTCAATCTTTCGATATGAAGAGATGTTTTTTCAAGCTTGTATATTTAGTTGTGTTGGTAGAATCAGCTTGAAGGTGGAACCAGTGATTTCTTCCACTGTGACTAACCCTGATCTTTCTCCACAAACATTCCTTTAATTAACTAAACTGATGCTAACTCATGATTCGTTCCTTCTTTCCAAAAGATTAGGTTTTGGGGGGGGGGGGGGTTGTGTCCTTCTCACAGTATCTTTTGCTGCTTTGTGATATATTTCTTCTTTATTACAGGAACACTTACACAGAATGAGATGATATTTAAGCGCCTCCATCTAGGTACTGTGTCCTATGGAACAGACACAATGGATGAAATACAGAGTCATATTATAAACTCTTATTCACAGGTATCGCGTTTCATAAATTGTTTACCTTTAATATTGAGATTTTTTCTTAACATCATTGAAGCATTGTTGTTACTGATTATGTCTAGAAATTTGAGATGCTATGAAAGTTCTTTCATTTGTAGGTCTCTCCCAACAGATATGATGAAAGGGAAAAATGTGTGACAGTACATAGTTCTCTCATGATTCTAAAGTTCCTCATAGTACGCTCTTAAAGTAGTTTACTTTTCTATTGCCCACTAGCAGAAATCTGTGTTAACCTGTCTGTGCAGTGCAGTCTTTCTCCTCCCAGATCATCTAAGCATAAGCTATTCATTACTGAGTCTACAAATTACAAAGTGTCCAGAACAAGGCGAACAGTAATTACATCTTTAAAGATATTAATCAAAAATAGACATCGAAAAGGCATATTAATTGGTATAACCAAAAAGTAAAATAATGGTTGTAAAAATAAAATTTATTAAGGCATATCTAAAAAGTATTTTTTAAAAAAAATTAAGATGATTGCAAACAGCATAAAACTGGGGGGGGGAGAAAGCTGAAAACTCCATATTGCTTGAGAGTGAAGTGTTCCTGTGATATATGAGTGCTTGATCTGGAACGTGTAAAAGTGGCTCTCTGTGGGTCAGTTGTGGAATGAAGGAGGAAGATGGAATTCTGCAAGGATCACTTGCATCTCCCATGTATGTAAACTATTTGGGTGCTTTCTGCAAACCTTTCTAAGCATCTGATTCAACTCTGAGGTTAGGAAGGATTTTTTACTTTATTTTTTATTTCTGTTCTTAAAAAAAAGACGACAATTAACAGAAGAGGAAATAAATTATAGGTTAGCTAATATTTCCATATGTTGCATACAGTATGATAATAAAACTTTTATATAAAGTTCTTTTCCATAGTTAACTTGGATACACAAACATGACTGGCTGACCCAGTTAAGTTTGTAGACTGACCTCCTTGTCTATGTCCTCTTTTTCTCTTGTAAAAAGATTGTAGGATCAACAATTGATTTGAGTCTTTAGTTGTGCTGTGTTTTGAACTGTAGCTCCCTTCTCATTTGCTCAAAATAGTAAAAGTAGCTGTTTGACACCACGCTAGACTCAGTTAATATGTAGCTTTTGGGAAGACAGGTGGGAGGGAAAGCAGTGAATGAGCAATGTACATTATAAGTTTTTAGTCTGCAACTTCAATTCCTGTATTATTTCCCATCTAAACAGATCAACAAATCCACTTCTTGAATCCCTTTCCTTGGATAAATCTGTTTCAGCTTCATTCTTAGTAGGTTTAGTCATGAATAGTAATTGAGATGCAATAATACGCCTTGGAAATGAGATAGGGAGCTCTTTTACCTGAAGATCAGCAGTCTAAATTCAGTTCAGAATGGGTTACTGAAAGTGTTTATAAAAATTACCCAAACATAGTTTTGTTATAATGGGATGTTTGGATATTCACAGTAACAACTGTAGCAATAAATAATATTAACTGGCAGTCTTGAGCTGGCACACCTAGATCTGACTAAGTTTGATGACTAAGCACCAGCCTTCTAGAGGAGGCGGATTCATTAACAATATTTTCATATTTTGTGGTTAAATATGCTATCTGAAAAGAGTTGCGTGATTCATGGAATTCCTACTTGCTTAAAGCTTTTACTAATTTGCTGTAAAATTTAATGAGTGGTCCCCATGGTTAATTGAGTTTTTAATAACTGTAACATATTTGGCACTGAAATTCTTAGAAAGAAATGTGAGGGAAGCTTTTTTTTTTCCTCAGTTGTGGGAAAAGATTTCCCAAATCTGGGTTTGCTGTTAGTAGACAATGAGAAGAACTTTCTCAGAAGTTCTTTTTTCAGCTTTTTGTAACACTACTTGATGTTTAAATAATGCTTTAATTATGCGTGTGTTGGTAGCAACTCTTTAAAACAGAAAAATGAAGGAGTCTCAGTAACAAAACAAGAAAGTATTAAACAATTGTTTCAATCTGAAAAAGTATGGTGAGGTTTTTAATTTAATCTATGATAATAGAAGCTGCCAGTTAGCTAGGCAGTGGTTCTTGTGTGACATTGATTTTATCCCTTGTTTGTGTTCTGTTTTATTATTACAGTGGACCTACTAGACTATTGTCATCTTAATGTAACACACAAATCTATTATAACCTGATTATATTTCCCCACTGGAAGCATTTTGTGATAGAGGGCATAATCTTTAATGGAATTTGTGTGAAATTAAATTATACAAGCATCAATAAACATAACATAATTCAGAAGGAGTAAATCAGCTTAATTTATTTGCGGCTGTAATGGCATCAGTGTTAGCAGAATGCAAATGCAGAGGTTTAAAGCAGTAGCTGAAAAGCAGTGCCAGATGAGCAGAAAGTTAAACCCTTTATTAGACAACACTGTAATTTGATGGGCAGAATGTTCACGGTTTTTGCAGTCAGGAGGAAAAAAGCGTCATTTCTGAAGAGGTTTTCTGAGTTACCCTGGAGTGAACAGAAGAGCCTTTGGTAGTACTGCTGATATATTTAATGTGCCAACTTAAAAAATGAAAACCAAAAAACAATAAAACCCAAAACAAAAAAAACAAACCCACTTATTTTCAACTAATTATAAACATATAGTACTTTTTCTTAAAAGATTAATTCAATCATGTGCTTGAGCGTTTCTGAAGGGTAACTTAAAGTAGTGCTAGTTTAGTAGTTACACAGCAGTAATGTGATCTTCAAGTATGTGTCAAACTATTATTTTGGATCATTATTTTATTATTGCATTCTTGTAAGGACAAACAAATTTCAGCCTGCAGCAAAAGCACACAAACTGCATTAGTTCACAAATAATATAGAAATTGTGTAGGTTATAAATTAAATCAGCGACATTTGTATTTTAATGACTGCTAATATTTATAGTTAAGAATTATACTTGCTTTTGTTCTTTTGTTCCATACCGATGTGGTGGTCTTTAAAATACAGAGATCTAGGTGAAGATTTAAAAGAAAAGGTTTTTTTTCAATTTAATGACATTGGAGTTTCCAACCTTTGAATGTACCCAGGTGACAAAGAGACTAAAGAACAAGAACAACAAAACACCACCTTTGCAATTTTGTTTTGGTGTTTCTGAACTTGTCTAATTGGTTGCTGGCTTAAATACTTTCCAAAAAACAATTCATAGAATGTAAAAGACATTAAAGTACTATTGAGATGGATCACTGAAAAAGGTAAATTCTGAAGTGAGGAAGCAGGGTTTTCTGCAGAATACAGTCAGCCTGTTCACCCCTTTTACTACATACTTGTTTTCATTTCACGTTTTTCAATTCTCTGCAGGCTCTGTTACTGAAATCTGACTCCAAATGCAAGGTGATGAACCCACAGTTATGTATCAGTTCTACAGAAAAGTAGATAAGGGTTTTTATGAATCACAAATTGAATGAGTTAACAGTAGGTTATAGAAAATAAATAAATGGTTACTATCCTTATCGTTTATCAACCTTTGTAAAGGCAACAATTGGATATATGTATTAGTATTCATGTTTTGTTTCCATTATTGAACTTTGCTTTACTGGTCATTGTGTTGGGTCTTAAAGGTGCACTCTCAGAATAGTGGAAACAGTACGAGTTCAACACCATCTAGGAAACCTCAGTCGTCTGCACCCAAAGTCCGCAAGAGTGTCAGCAGTCGGATACACGAAGCAGTGAAGGCCATCGCGCTGTGCCACAATGTGACCCCAGTATATGAATCCCGGGCTGGTGTGTCTGGAGAAACAGAATATGCAGAGGTGGATCAGGACTTCAGCGATGAAAATCGAACTTACCAGGCTTCCAGCCCTGATGAGGTTAGTATGCAAGGGTGAAAAAATTAATATCTCATACAGAACAGGATAAGCTAAGTTAAAAGAGCAGAACTGTGAAAGAAGAGTGTTTTGGGATGGGGTTTCTTTAAAATTAGCAGTAATCTGGTTGTTTTTCCTCTGCAGCTGTAGGAGAGATCTGATGTTTCTTTGTTACATAAAAATGTTTTCAATTATTTGACTAAAAGGTCTGTGAAGTCAGTGCTTTGGGATCAATGCTGTGTTGAGTATTGCAATTAAAGTTATTAGGTATATTCTCACAATGTTAATCCGTGTATGAATCATAGCATAATCATACAAAAGAGAATATGAAACTGCTTTAAGTGATGGACAACGAGGTACATTAGCCAGACACTACCAGTTGGTGGAATGTATGGATTC
>NW_009605772.1:3912-19039 GCF_000690535.1 Cariama cristata | reverse complement strand
TGGTGATTGTATGTGTTTTTAGGGGGGGGGGGGGGGATGGACGGGGACCACAACTTCAAATACTCCTGTAGAGAAGCTTCTGAGCATCAAACCCTAGGCAGCTTCATAATCTTCAGGGTTCAGTCAAAATTGCGTCTAGTGTAGCACAAATTTAAAACACCTTTTCAATAAAACCATGCATTTGACTTCCATTGAAATCCAAATTTTAAACAAATCCCACTGCTTTCAGGATTTGAGTTATGGTTCTGAATAATCTTGTTTTGGGGCCTAAATTGATTGCCTAGAATTCAGTCTAAAAAGATATTAGAAGAGAGAGGCAAAGCTCAAGTTTCAAGATACTGCAAAGTAATCATAAAAAATAATTATAGCGCATTCACTTTATAAAACATGTCTGTACTTGATACAGTAAAATAGAGAAATAGAGTATTTCGAGGTTGCTTTGCCTCTGAAAGTGAACAGGTTGAGGGGTGTCGTTATTTTAAAGAAATTCTAGCAGTGTCTGAAACTTGGATGTACTGTTGGTGGTGTAGCCACAGTAGCTTAGTCATAATCAAAACAAGGTGGTTGTAAGATGTGAAGAGAGTGTGTATCTGAAAGCCTGTGTATTTTTCTAGCTGTACAAGTTGATCTAATATAACATAATACTTTTTCCACAAACCTCACCTTGCCACAGCATGGCCTATTATTCTTGGTATGCGTTTGGTTTACATGTCTGATATATCACTATATGTAATACTAGCAAAACTTTAGTAATTCAAACTGTAAGCTGTAATTGCTAAAAGTAACAAGTCTATAAACAAGTATTTTTAGGAATGCAAGAAATATAATTAAGGCTATCTTCATGTGGTAACGAAGTAGCAGGCATTACATGCATTTCAAATGCTATAAACACAGTTCATAGTGTCAAAGGGTTGTAGAATATCAAGAAGTGGCTGGTTCTCAGTGATTAAAAACTAGCAATCAGAGCATTTTTAAAAATAAACTCTAGACAGGACTTGAGACACTGCTCTTTGGCTAAAATCAGTAATTCATAATAGTATATGTGGTGTTATATAGAGTGGGGTTGATCTGCATTATGAATTGTTTATGCCAGAGATACACTGTAAATATAGTTTGTTAGTGTAGTTGTATAATGTTTGACTTGTGTTATGCACGTGTACAAATTTTCATATGCACACATATTTGTATTCACTAAATAGATCAGTGTAATGAGCCTGTGAGGTATTACTAAATATAATGAAAGACTGTATGAGTGAGTATGTACCTATGAAGATATGGTGATGGCTGAGGATTAAGTAAATATTCTGCTTTAACAGCCAAAGGTATTACTAAATCAGGTGAAGAGACGTGCAGTCGAGAGCGACTGTGTGAGTTTTTCCTCCCACTTGCTCTTCTCTGTCTGTGGGCTTTTGTATATTCATTTAGTTGTTTGGAACCTGAAAATATTACCATGAAGAGCAATTCTCCTCCCATATTTGCTAAAGGAAACAGCTGTAAGACTTGAGTATTATGCAGGTGGTGCCTTGAGAAGACAGTAGGGAATTTGACCTTGGAAAGAGGAAAGTTAAGTTGATAAAATGCTAATACAACAGATCTGGGACTCAGGGTAGAAAGGGAAGTGGAAAAGGAAATCAGCAACAAAGAAACTGTTAGTGCTTCAAGGGAGAGAAAGCACAGGTATCCTTTTAATAATAATTTTTTTATCATCTAAACTCATACATTCAAACTGTATGACAGTGAAATGAAAAACTTAGATTTTTAGAACAGACAGCACTAAATTTCATTTCTCAAAGATAATGCTTGAAACACTAGTAAAATGATCATATTGAACAAATATGTTTTAATATAATGAGAAATTGATGCAAAATGGAGTCTTATAAAAAGATGAAGCTACAAAAAACATTTAAACAGCATAAAAATTGCAGAATGACAGCAAAAAGCCTAAGAGTTGAAAGACTAGCAGGTCTTTATCATAATTTTTTAAAGAGTTCTATTGATGCAATGTTTGCAAATCACTGGAGCCTAAGGAAAATAATGTAAATGGTTCATTATTTAGCTTATTGAACTTTCCTGCAGTTAGGTTGACGGATGATGCCAATGTTTCCCAATCACCAAAGTACCATTTTAAAAGCATTTTTTATTGAATAAAGTGCTTTGAATATTGCACCCTGGAGCTTTATTTAGGGAAATGGTTCAATTGATGTTTTCTGTTTAACCTCAGCACTGACCTATCACAACATATTTGGTTAATAAACAACATTATCATTTAATAGACTTAACCAGTTTTATGCATTGTACTCTCTCAACATTGCAGCTCTGTTCTCTTAGATTTTGGTTATGGATATGGCTTGATTGCAGTCTTTTGAAAGAAGACGTTATTTGTACAGTTGTCTGTTGCATTATATAATATTGCATGATACCACCATAGCATATAAAGAGCAGAGAACAATTTGTAAGTATAAACTATTCTTCCATGTAGGAAGATACAAGAAGCAGTTTAGTGATACGTTGACACATTATACGCTTAATGAATTGACTTGAGAAATTCATTTGAAATTCTTCACATCTGTGTGTGTATGTGTGCATCCATATACAGATAAAATATAACCATAACAAGGTATGCACATTTAGAAGTAGGTGCATTCATCATAAAAGATGTATTTATCTATTGTTAGAGTAACCTGAGATAAGTAAGTGATTTTGTATTCATAATGTGAACCCTACTTATGCCAGGCTCTTTGTTTCTTATGATAAGTGATCAATATTTCATTTTCTCTGACAGAGTGGAAAGTTTCATTTGTCTGTCACTTGTCCTCTACAGCTGTAGCATAGCAAACAATAAACATTCACTGAGAACTCACTGAAAAAAAATGAAAACGGCTCCTACTTGGCCATCATAGGTGTGAGTTCAGCTGATCTGTAGAAAGCCAGCTACCTTAATGTAATGAACAATAATGAACAATCATAAGAGGATATAAGCTAAGTAGGTAAAGCAATGGAGTTCAAAGGTCACAGACCCAAGCAATTCAGGGGCATGCTAGGAACAGGAGCCTTTGAAGACCTTTGCTCCCCATGGTCAGAAAAGGTTGAGCAGTCACGATTTTTAATGACTGCTTACTCTCATAAACCAGCCATTTACTGGTTATGCTTTGTCCTGCACTGTTATATTCTCAAGCATTTCTAATTCCAGGATTTTGAATACTTAAATACTACCTTAAAGTGTGGTCAGTTATTTAATTCCAGAGTTATTTAATTTC
Source organism: Cariama cristata (assembly GCF_000690535.1). Taxonomy (NCBI): domain Eukaryota; kingdom Metazoa; phylum Chordata; class Aves; order Cariamiformes; family Cariamidae; genus Cariama; species Cariama cristata. The sequence goes on along the minus strand of NW_009605772.1, from coordinate 15,782 downwards.
TGTCCAGAGACAACAGAGTTGCTAAAATTAATTACAAGGATACAAAGCCAATCATTTAAAAACACACAGGGAAATGATATGCCCTTAGTGAAGCAGCTTTTGTGTTTACAAAAGTGAAGCTGTAATGTATGAGACATGTTGTATTGTTTAATTCATTTTATTGTGTGTGCTTATTGAAGCAAGACTAATTGTGTTGTTTTGTCAATGTATTGTGAAAAGCAAATCACTCAGTAGCATAAAACCATCACTTTCATGACCTTCGAGACCCACAAAGAATAACTACTCCATAGCTTGTCTTGAATATCGATCGGCAGTTTTTTCACATGAGCAAGCTGTATTTTTAAGTTAATAATTTTATTTTAATTATGAAGCTTCTTGATGATAAGTGATGGCCTGCAAATGTTAGTTATCAAATCATTTTTTATAAATAGAAACAAACCAGTGTTGATTGGAAACATATGTGAGTTGTTCAACAATCCAAACAGAAACTGTTGGGAACACTTTTCCCACAGGCAGTGGGAAAAAGAAATCTCCCTGCTTCTTCTGTTTTCAAACCAATAGCGTTAACTTCAAAATACCACACTCATAAACTCTGTACACCTGGCACGGCAACCTGATTTTGAAAGTAGATCCTATTTTCTGAAGTGAAGATACTCTTAAATACTGTGAAATAAATGAAGGTTGGTTACATGAGAATTCTTCTAAGCAGAAAAACTAGCTTACAAAATTTCTATCCCTAGTCCTTCTTTCTCGCCCTACAAATTGCTCTGTCATATATGCTGAAACCTGTGAGGCCTTTATTTATATGGATCATTTTTCAGTTTAAGTGGTCAGGTTCATAGCATGGCCTCAGAAAAGCTGTTGACACGACTGAGGGGGAACTCCCAGACTGCGGCATGGGGTGGAGGAGAACTGCCAACACCTTTTTCTTTTTCTTAAACTGATGTTAGCTCAAAAGGGAATATTGTATGTTGAAAGTGACAATTAGTTGGTCATAAACTGTTTTGAGCAACACTTTATAAATATTGAGCAGTTAGATATTTCTACTAGGGAGCAGCAATGGCAGGCTGGCCCACAAGGAAAGCAACGCCAGGAGCTGAGCATGATAGCCAGGCTGCTAGAGGCAGTGGCCTCAGGGTGAGGTGTACAGCCCCACAATATCCAAGCAAGGTGAAAAGAGCATGTCCCATGATGGAACCCAGAGACAATCGAAGAGTATAGATTGTTGTATACAGGTCTGTGGTGATGAGGCACATCTGAATTCAAGCCAAGGCGGCAAATCATTAAGTCAGGATCAGGTCACAAGACAGTAACCAGCAGTTAGGCAGAGTCTGGTGATTGCAAGGAAAGTTCATCGCAGTGAGGCAGGTCCAAAGCCAGGATGTCAAATCTGCCTGTCAGGGCCAGGTCAGCAGGGTACGTGGCCAAGTGTAGACATAGCTGCAACGTGACTGCAGTGTAGCTCTCACAGGACCAAGCACGAGAGCCCAGTGAAAGGGGGAGAGCAGCCTCCATGGCGGCTTCTTCAAGCTGTTTCATCATCACAGCTCTTCACAGTGAGCTGGCCTTTAATGCAACTGGTTAAACTCCTAGGGAGGGTGCACTCAGGGCCTTGACAGTTTCAGTCTAAATAGGATTTTGAATACTTTTTCGTAGAAATACATTGCTATTCTGTATTGGTTGATGAAAAGTTATGTTTGAGTCAAGTAAGTATCCAATCTCTCTTTCAGTTTACCCAAGCTAAGAGTGGGATGGGTGGTGGTTTTGTTGTTTTCAATTCTGCTTTCTCTCTTAAAATATTCTGTTGCAAAAATAAAAAAAAAAGAATTAGTGGATTAGGTTCTTAAGATCATCTAAGTTCCAAACAGGTCAGAATTCAAAGGGAGCTGTAGTAGTATGATGGTTTGTATGTTCCAGTCCTGATTGATGTAGTATCTAAAGCAAGCAAGAACAGCCTTAGGGCATTTTTTTGGTCTTCTGCCAAGCAGTAACAGCCTTTTAGGATTGATCCAGTAACTGAAGGTCTTCGTGATTCAGCAGGGTGCTTCAAATACCTCACACTGTGGATTTATAACCCTACGTGCCCAAAGGCAAGGCAAGTTTCATTTTTTCAAGTGACCACATCAGATTTTCTTTAACTGGGACTTCATACCATCATACTCCCAAGATGAAAAGTAACTAGAGGTACTAGTGCAGTACTAGTGCAATCAACATGCTGGAGGAAGGGGTGCCATCCAGAGGGACCTTGACAGGCTTGAGAGGTGGGGACCATGCGAACCTCATGAAGTTCAACAAGGCGAAGTGCAAGGTCCTGCACATGGGTTGGGGCAATCCCACGCTGAGTAGAGGAAGAATCAAGAGTAGCCCTGAGGAGGAGGACTTGGGGATGTTGGTTGACAAGAATCTCGACATCAGCTGGCAATGTATGCTTGCAGCCCAGAAAGCCAACCGTATCCTGGGCTGCATCAGAAGAAGCGTGACCAGCAGGTTGAGGAAGGGGATTCTGCCCCTCTACTCCACTATGATGAGACCCCCTGCAGTACTGCCTTCAGCTATGGGGCCCCCAGCACAAGAAGGACATGGACCTGTTGGAGCGAGTCCAGAGGAGAGCCATGAAGATGATCCGAGGGCTGGAGCACCTCTCCTGTGAAGACAGGCTGAGTTGGAGTTGTTCAGCCTGGAGAAGAGAATGCTCCAGGGAGACCTTAGAGCAGCCTTCCAGTAGCTAAAGGGGCCTACAAGAAAGCTGGGGAGGGACAAGGGCATGGAGTGATAGGACAAGGGGCAATGGCTTTAAACTGGAAGAGGGAAGATTTAGATTAGATATTAGGAAGAAATTCTTCACTGTGAGGGTGGTGAGGCAGTGGCACAGGTTGCCCAGAGAAGCTGTGGGTGCCCCATCCCTGGAAGTGTTGAAGGCCAGGTTGGATGGGGCTTTGAGCAGCCTGGTGTAGTGGAGGTGTCCTTGCCCATGGCAGGGGGTTTGGAACTAGATGATATTTAAGGTCCCTTCCAACCAAACCATTTTATGATTGAATGATACGTAGTTAAGTGACTGCAAAGGGACTAAGTGTTGCAATTCCCCAAACTGAAAATTAGTAAGGCAGCTGGGTGATACGTGATATTTCCTGTTGGTCCAGAGGAGGCTAAGGAAGATGTTAATCTGAGAGGGAATGAGAGTGCCCTTCCTTGTGTAAATTACTCACCCTCATAGGGAAAGGTCAGGAGAATTCAGAGATGGGCTTCAAGTTGGGCTATGTAAGGAACAGTCCTGTACATACTGATTGAATGGCCTAAAGCCATCTAACACCACTCCAGAGAGAAGCAAGCTCCTATTATTTGATAGAGCAGGGAGGAACTTAACTCTTTCATCCTCAGAGTCGGAAGTAAATAGAGATATGGCTGTTCCTTTAAACGCTTTCTATGGACAATCTGTTTCATCTTACATGTCCCCCCTAATTTTGACTATTGACTCATGTGCTTAGGTATTTGTAGCATTTTCTACCACATAATTATTTTCATTGGGGTTATTAAAAGGAGTCATAGGCTAGTAGAATTTATTGTAGAAGAGATTTTTTTCCTTAAAAAAAAAAAGTAAAATGTTGGCACCATAGCTGAAAAAAAATAATTTAGAATGTAATTGGTTTATGATAAAATTAAATATACCAAGGTTTTTGTGGCCTATCAGTTTACATGTTTTCTAGAGTTTTTTAAAATTGTTGATTAATATTTATTTTGGGTTAAAATCAGTCTAATATTTTAATTAAATGCACAATTCTGAATCCACAACAGGAATAATGGGTTTGGAATTTTTTTCTGTGCTTGGTATGGGGTTTATGAAGTCCTTAACTATTCATTTTTCTGATTCTAGTAGGCTTAGGTTTTAGTGACTGATAAAATAGGTAACTGCATCATTGTCACTTAACAACCTTGTGTACTCTATGGAACTTTCTAGAAAATACCTAAGATATTTATAAAGTGCTTGTTTTGATTTAGTTCCATAAATGAACATTTCTAAATAAATGGGATGTTTATATCCCTGAAACATGGAATTAGTTTTCAGGGCTGCCATGGTCTGTAAGAACAATGCTTCTGAAGTTTCCCCTCTTCCTGCCTCTCTCAAGACGCACACATTCCTCAAGCAACTGAGCTAGCTACACCGTCCGGCTCAGAGAAGCTACTTCCACCTCCTGATATGGTACTGCTGTAGGTTACACTGTGGGTCACACAGTTACTGCTTGAGTTGAGAGAGTTTCCTTATGAAGTCTCTGAATTTGACTTTGAATGTGAATCTGTGCTGTGGAAATTAAAGAGTTTGATATTTGGGGCTGTGAACTATGGAAGCTCTGAGGGTTGGGTGGCCTCTAGTGGAGAGACACTGCTGACAGGGACAACCAGAGCTCGACAGAGGGCATGTGGTAAATAGAAACGTCTGAAAGAAGGTGGTTAAGAAACACTAAATAAGAGGTATTTCTCAGGAGCCTTTGTCAGATCTGTTGCGTTTCCATTTCATAATGCAGGTATCTGCTACCTTTATTCCTGATTTGGAAGTTGCTACTTTGACCTTTTCTCACGAGAGGTGGATAGCTGTCTTTACCCTTTGGGTTGCTACTGCGGAGAAAGACAACTAGCAAGTTAGAAACCACAGAAGCTCTCTTTGACTCCATCTACATTACTTGTCCTGGGAACACTACCCAGTTAATGGGTTCAAGTGCACATCTGTGTCTCAGTACTAGGAGGACCGTATGTCTACCAGGCAGCCACATTCCGTAGAAGGGAAGCTTGGTGATAAGCCAGACAAGGTCCACAAAATACTCAATGGATTCAGGAAACTTGACACATTTCATCTGTGCGTGTTAGGTAATATTGGTGATTGGCAAATAAATATTATAATGAAATTTTTTTAAAGCAAAATGGTAGCATCACCAGTGAAGACTTTGGGGCTTGTCCAACCTTTGGTGGCTTTATCTGACTCCATCCAATATGTCAAGCTCTGTAGAAGCCACAGCTACTGCATTTACCTGGCATTCTAGAGGTCCTTGATGTATGCACACTAGAGTACAAGACCATTTTAATGTAAGGTTTCAGAAACATATTGAAGAGAAAAGAATATACTTGTAGAGGGGAAATCTCAAGAAGAGAGACTTACCTAAGAATCCTTTTTTTGAACTCTGTATAGCCAGGCATTCACCATGTATTATTTGTTAAGATTTATAATGTAGATTTTCATGCCATTTGTGACATACTTTTTTTAAATTTGTATACGCTAAAAGCTTCAGATATTTAATGGTAAGGTCTGACTATGTTGTTCTGGATGCTGTTAAGGTCTAGCTGGTCTGATTCATTCTGAATAACAAGAGTCGAACAGTATCTTGCTCTCAAGTTTGTTCAGTTGCCTTTTAGGCATCTATTTGACTCTTGAACCTTATTGACTATTTCTGCTATGATATTTGCACTGATCAATTTAAAAAAAAGTAGATACAGTTGTGTGTAGGCCAGGTATAAGAATCCAAAATGACTGTGCTGCAAAGTGCTAGTCCAAATGGTAGGTGAAGCCAAGCGTAAGTGAAATAATAAACAGATGTGAGTCACCAAATATAGAACACTTAAGTCCTAGCTACAAAGGGACACAAATGAGATGATAGGGTAGTAGTAGAAAGATGCAATTTACAGGTCAGAATGTAATAGTAACCTTTCACTGTGAAAATTGAAAATTAACCTTGGGAGTATTGGATCATGTACAGCTTATATGGTACTTCTATTGAAGAAGAAAAAAAATCTCTAAAAAGACTTCCTGTGATTTTTGAGATTTTAAAATGGTTATTTTCAAAGTGTATTCTTTAATGTTACTGCATCTTGCTGTATTTTCATTTGGTGATGCCTGCACAGATGGCACAACTAGAATTTCTTGGGGGTTCGCACAAATTTATTTTTTTCCAATTTTATGTTTTCATAGAAGCTACGGTGATTTACTTCCTTTCAGTGAAATTCTTAGCATTAGTCATCATATCTGTTGAACATATCTAGGGATTTTACTACTTGCATGTCATTTTATCGGACTGCTTGATTTTTATGTTTTTCATCTTACCTGAGATTAATAGCAGAGACTGGTTCCATAAAAATCACATGAACTTCATTATAATTACCTTTTTACTAATTTTAAAATCTGGTTTCCAATAATGATTAGCATTTGGAAAAATAAAAATAGAATTGAGGAGGAGAGGGTTTTTTTATCAGAAACTTCCCATTCAAATATGGAATATGGCTTGTATATAAACTAACAGTAAAGCAGTTTTCCTAAAGTATTAAATTTTTGAAGGAATAAATCACACGGTAGTAATAGAAAAATATCTAGTGCATTATTATGAAGCATAACATAGAAGAAAGTAGAGGCTAGATGTCATGCACTTCAAAGCAGCAAAATCAAAATAAAAGAAGGCAAATCTAATGCATTTAAGATGCCACGTAGTGGTAGCTAATAGTGATTATTGTATAATGCAGCATTTCTGGGTTTGTAAAAGAGACTTTTCACAAGCATGTTTGTGGGATGCGGTATTGTAAGCTTGGTTTCTATCTCATATGATATGGTAAGAACTCAATTATAGTATTGTTGAAACAAAGTAATAAAATTATGCAAGTGAACAAAGCAAGCTGAAAATAAGATCCCTTGCTTATCTATGTGCTGCGTATTACAGTGTCTTGGCTTGCATATAACTGTAGATGTAATAAAATGTTTTATGTGGAAATATACCCCAAATCTTTTACTTACATAATGGTGTCGTTGGCACAGAAATTGTGTTCTGGTTTTGCATAATAATAACTGGATGCCCCTTAAGTATCATTGAATAAATATCTGGGGCTTTTTATTAGAACTGTTATTTCTGAACAATATATTCTAAATACTTCATTTGCAGGAATAAGTTCAAATAAGTTTTTATATTCTTCATAAGAATTTTTGTAAGCTTTCAGAAGGAAAGTACTCATTTAATGTATTAAGATTTTGTACTCGGTCTACTGCTATTCACATTTTTTTTTTCCTAGATTCTTGGAAGAGTTTAGACTTTTGCCCTAGCAACAGTTGTTTGGCTTTAGCCTAATTTATATGACAGTATAATAGACCTTTCACACTTAAATGTGTGTGTCTCTTTTTTTTTTTTTTTTTTTTTTTTTAGGACCTTTCCCACTTAAATGTGTTGGTGTTTTTTTTTTTTTTTTTTTTTTCTCTTCAGGTAGCTCTGGTGCAGTGGACAGAGAGTGTTGGTCTCACTCTCGTTAACAGGGATTTGACCTCAATGCAGCTGAAGACCCCGGGTGGACACATTCTGACGTACTATATTCTGCAGATCTTTCCCTTCACTTCTGAGAGCAAGCGCATGGGGATCATAGTTAGGGTAATTTTGCGGGTGTTCTGGGTGTTGGGTTTTATTTCTCAAAAAAATTTTTTACTGCTTGTTTTATTCTTATAAAATTTAATAGAAACTTGATACTCCAGGGAATGCATTTCACATTTTTCAAATGGGAAGTATACCTTTGACACAGGTACACATGAAATACTAGGCAAGCAATTGTACAAAAATCAGGCTAACCTGATGTCGTAGAGAGCTTTGTAAAGGACAAACTCTTCTCTTACATAGGAAGATCCCTGGAGTCACCATCCCTGGAGGCATTTAAAAGGCATGTAGATGTGGTGCTTAGGGACGTGGTTTAGTGTTGGACTTGGCCATGCTAGGTTTATGGTTGGACTCGATGATCTTAAAGGTCCATTCCAACCCAAATGGTTCTGTGATTCTAACATGTTAATTTCACTGCTTCACAATTAGCCTCTGATGCTGCAAGTTGCCTTTAAGCCTTTGTTTTAAATTTTCCATTTGTTTCTTTCATACAAAATATGTTGCCTCTTGAAGGGATAAATTAATGGCTGAAATTTCTTACGATAGTAGTTAGCATCTTTCTATACTACTGGTGCTGCTGCTTTTCTTCACCCGATACTGGTATCTGAACTGGTGTGCATACACAGCAGAACCCACAGGGTCTAAGATTTACAAGATATGTGCTTAGTTGTCTTCTAGATGCCCAGTTAGGACCATAGTAATGATCATTAAAACCTCAGATGAAAGGAAGCCACACCACCATACTAAAAGGAAGGTTTCAACCTCTGCGAATGTTAAACCATCCACATTACATAGTTCTATCTTCTCTCTACCTAGAATCTGACACTGTAGCAGAACAGCTTCAGGCAACATTGCTAGATGGTTAGATCAGTGCCAAGTCCCAGTTAAATATGTGTCAAACTCATCCCGTTTTTTATTTGCCCATGATGACAAGCCAGGCATGCTATCAGCCTTAGGCAAGGATACCTCAGGCAGAGTATGTGCATGCTCAGGTCTGGAGAGACCTCAGCAAGTCTGTATTTCATTAGGTGAGGTTGACACTAAGAGTCTGTTTAACAGTGACATGTTCAGAGATATTCTAAAAAGCTTGCAGATCAGACTAATCCATTCCTTCTGCAACAGACCATACCTCAGAAATTACTGATTTGAATTATATTTGCCTGCATGTGAATTCTCTGAATGTGCAATGAATGTTTCATCATTAAAACATCTGTAACAAGCATTTACACTAAGTTATTTGTAAATTTTTAATTGCTTTGGTTTTTCAAAGATAGAGAGCAAACTTTCTGTTGTAGGTTAGATAGTATATGCCACCAAAGAAAAAAAAATAGTAGTTAGAGGGGGCATACCAGTTATATTTTAAAATTCAGACAGGCAGTTCAGGGATACTGGGAATCTGTTACTCACATTGACTTCAGTTAGAACTGAGAAAGTAGGGAATATGCATCTCAATGGAATCAGATATGTCTTTGGAAGTGGTAACATCAAGTAATAAAACTTACCCACCTCTTGGTAAGGTACTTCATCTTTTATAAATGATAATTCATTGACTACTTCAAAAGACAGTTAGGTTATTGGTAGGTAAGTGTTTTAACTGTATAAACAGGAAGGTTTTTTCTGTCTATTTCTTTTGTAAATTTTAGGATGAATCTTCAGGAGAAATTACATTTTACATGAAGGGTGCAGATGTTGCAATGTCCACTATTGTACAGTACAATGATTGGTTAGAAGAAGAGGTAAGAAACAAAATCAAAATTTGTAAAAACTAAAATTTTGTAAAAACTAAAAGTTTAAAATCAAAATATCGGATGTTATTGGAACAGGTTTAAAGGAGAACCTGAACCAAGGCAGTAATGGGTTTTGAAGTTCAGTTACATATATACTGAATGGTTTTTAAGGGATTAGAATCATTTCCAATTCTTGAATAACCTACAGGAAAAGCAAAGCTAGTACTCATAGCAGAACACGTTCCTACTTAAAACAAGTGAAGTTGTTTTTCATTGACTGACCTTTCACATAAAACCTAATTACTTCAGAGACGTATTCTGCTATAAACCTATTTATCCTGAAATGCCCTTGTTTTATCAAATTCTACAGTGAGGTATGATTATGAATTATAAAGTTTAATAAGGTTTGCAGCCAAATTGGAATAGTTTTTTTTCCACATTTATTAAACTTAATATAAAATAGCTAGGGACTGAATTTCAAAGCTGATTAATATTTTTCACTGTGTGGCTCTAGTAGGTACCAGCAATCATCTTATTTTGACCCTACATACAGACAATATGTTAATACAATGATTACACCATGTATGTTCATAATGGTATTGGCAATATGAATCAATATCTGCTGCAGGGCAGTTTGATTTATTCGGGGACATGAATAAATTAAACTCCCTCAAGACCTAGCAAAATGTCATAAAAATTACTTTTGGCGATAATGATGCACAATTAATTGTAAAATACTTGTTTAATTTATTTAGCTTTATGAGGTCAAATCAATAAGTGTTTTGCACTGGACAGCCTTGTTTTTCATTAAGACATGCTATTCCATGGCTATTTTTAATGTGTAGATATTTTTCTGATAAGAGGTACATTCAGTGGAAAAAGAAAATGTAGGTCTGTTACATGCCTCAAAAATAGTTTTAATTTATTGTAAAGCTTCAACCTAAGAGAGATTTTCTTTAAGCTAGAAGAGTAAATCTAATTGACTTTCCCGTAGCATGCCACTTCATTTAGGGGACCTGAAGTGTTTTTATTCTGTGGCTTCTCAAAAATAATTTAAGAGTCTAAAGAAACACCAAAAGTTATGGTAGAGATATCTCCTGTTAGAATATAGTATAAAATGTGTACATACGATTGAATATTTGCGTAACTATTCTGTGGTTTGGTCTATTTAGTGTGGTAATATGGCACGAGAAGGACTGCGAACGCTGGTTGTTGCCAAAAAATCACTGACTGAAGAACAGTATCAGGATTTTGAGGTATGAAGGTACAATGTGATCTTGTGCTTCACCACATTTAATCACTTCAAGGGGAACATTCCTCTTTTTTTATTCTATTAAGGTCGCAAAAAAGATGATTCATACTTAAAATATTGATAATTGAGGTATGACATACAATCTGTTAGAGATTTTGTCATTCGTTAGTGATTGTTCTGTAGTCATATGTAGGATACTGTGTTATTATGTGACTGGACAGTGTTGTCCCAGAAGCTAGCATAATGTTAATCCTGTAGCTTCAGCATAACCTAAAAAATCTGCTTATTTTCAAAGATAAGGGCAGTTCCTGCCTGTGTGCTGGGATGCCTAATTCTTAATAGTTCTTCAGAAGGTGTTCTCTTGAGGTCATTTGCCAGATAAAAACATGTATAACTGTGTGTGTAAAGTAAAATTTGCTCTTTTAATGTTGATTTTCTTCAAAGATTTTTAAAGACAAACATTCAGCCTAATGAATCCATATTATAACTGGTTGGTAGACTGAATGTATACTTTGAGTCATAGCAAGCTCTTAAGTGGCTTTGTGTTTGTGCCAACAGAGTCGATATAACCAAGCAAAGTTGAGCATACATGATAGAAACCTGAAGGTTGCTGCTGTTGTAGAGAGTTTGGAGCGAGAAATGGAATTGCTGTGTCTCACTGGCGTAGAAGATCAGCTGCAAGCAGATGTTAGACCAACTCTAGAGATGCTAAGAAATGCTGGAATAAAGGTACTGAACACATACTGCTGACATAACAGATTATCATTTATTAAATTTTTTTAACAAGACATAAATTGTATTTGTCTATATTCAAGTTCATTCAGAGTAAGAAATATGCCAAGTCCTAAGCACATTCTGGGCATGAGCTGGCAGAAACAAATAAGGCATTGTGTGCGAAGTTCCCTCGTCCACCGTAGCTTTCATTGATCTTCAGCTTGCTTCTGTAGGAAGACTACCAATGGATAAATATATGTGTCTCCCAGTCATTTATCCCCAAACTGTCTGCAGTAAACTGTCCTAGCTGACACTAAATGAGTTTGGCACAAGGTTCATACGATAACAATGTTTTCAGGCTTGGCACTCAGGAGAAGTCTCAGCCGAGATCAAAAAGTGAATTGTTTGAACTAGAATTCAGAACTACTCTTGGAGTTTGTTCAAGTCACATTAAAGGGACAGTGTCAAAAGCTTTGCACAAGAGTTTGTGCTGTGTTTTGTTCATAGGCAGGCTATGCTAGACAGCTATTAATTGCAGATTTAGAAGTGATAGGTTTATATTTGAGAGGGGGTTTCAAGTAAATATACGAGCAGTATCTGAGGGGAGTGGGCAAGATTATATACATTTTGCTCGAAGCGGAGTGTCAACGTCTGCACAGAAAAGGTGTGTTGACTTTGCATTGGTTAAACTCAATCAGATACAATGGTGGGTTTTTAGCCTGAGAAGGAGGGTAAGTTATTTTGCTTTGCAGGAAGCATGGGAAATCTCCCTTTACGTTAGAGAAG
>NW_009605772.1:0-3881 GCF_000690535.1 Cariama cristata | reverse complement strand
GGAATGCATGGAGCTCTGCCTTGGGACAAGTAATGAGCCAGTTGAGAATATATGGGTTAGAATTAGTGGGCAGACCAATGTGGATGACATTATGGTGAGTGTCCGCTACAGACTGCCTGATGGAGAAGTAGTAGAAGAGGCCTTCTTCAGACAACTGAAAGAAGCCTCACATTTGCACGTGCTGGTCCTTGGGCTGGACTTTAAACACTCCAATATCTGCTGGAATGGCAACACAGGAGGGCACAAGCAAACTAGGAGAATTTTGGAGTGCAATAACAATAATTGCCTGACACAGATGATCGAGAAGTCAAGAAAGAAGGATGCTCTACTAGTCCTCATACTAACAAGCAAGGAGGAATTGGTCAGGGATGGGAAAGCTGGTTAAGGGGGGTGGCCTTGGCCACCCACAGTAGTTATGAGAGGGCGCAGTTCATTTTTTTTCAGCAGGCTCAGGAGGCTCTTATTAATGTCTATAAATACCTGAAGGGAGGGTGCAAAGAGGAGAGAGCCAGGCTCTTTTCAGTGGTGCACTGTGAAAGCACAAGAGGCAATGGATGCAGACTGAAATAAAGGAAGTTCCACTTGAATATAAGAAGAAAAGTTTTTACTGTGTGTTCAAACACTGGAGCAGGTTTCCCAGAGAGTGTGTGGCGTCTTGTCCTTGGAGATGTTCAAAACTGTCTTGACGTGGTCCTGAGCAGCCTACTTTGAGCAGCAACTCCCCTGCTTTGAGCTGAGGAGTTGGACTAGATAATCTCCAGAGGCCCCTTCCCATGTCTGCTATTTTGTTACTCTGTTTTTAATTAATCCCTGTTCTCCAAAGGCTTTCAGGCAAATTAGCTGGTAATGCAGTGGTGTGCACAGTTAGAAAAATATATGTATGTATTAAAGACTTATGATGACATCAAATTTCTTTTTAGTGTGGTGTGACTAGTGCAAAGTACTAATATATTAGTACTTCATGTATAGTATTTTCTCATTTGCTCTTGATATTTCTTCTGTATGTCGTCACTTCTGACTGTTAGGTATATCCTGCTACAAATAAGTGTAGCTGTGACACTTTTTAGGTTTGTTTTTGTTTTGTTTTTAATGATTAGTTCCAGGATTTCAGAGCATTAAAACTGTTCTGGCTTTAATTACAACCAACATTATTGTAGGCTGAAAACACAATAGTAGCTGTAGAGAGGTCATAAAATTATAGATTACTTGGTTACTGATGAGAAGACACGAGTCTTTTGTCCATTCATTGGCCCACATGGATGCTATAATGAAAAGGATCTTACCTGAGATGTACAGGAAAAGAGGGAGACAGAGGCTCACAGTTTAATAAAATTGCAACTGTTAACTTAGTAACTATCCAGTAATAACTCCTGCAGCTCTAGTCATTCTTCCTGTGTGGTCTGTTCCGTTTGGTCTAGGGCTAATGGTATGTCATCCAGATGTCCTTCAGCTTTCTTGATGTTAAGGGGCTGAGGGAGAGATCTGCCTCACCTTAAGAACACATGGATCCTCAGTCTTATTCCTTAAACTTTAATGCCTTCATCCCAGTTCTGCATGGTCAGTGGGCAGGATCTCTTTGGAGCGTTGGAACTGTAGCTCTTCCTCCTTGACTGCTACTTTCTGATAGATTCTCACTAAGGTTGTGTCGGATCATTTTGTCGACAAATGTTCTCTCTCTCATGGTTGTCTGTATCCTCACTCTTTGGATCAAGGTAGTATCGGGGCCATAGGGAAAAACTTTTATGCTTTCCCTGCTGTTCAGCTATGCCAGTGGGTTTCCCCAGTCTTTCACCTTGTCTTCATGTAAATTGAGAGATTGACCCTTGAGAGAAGGGAAAAGGAATGGAGCTGCATGAGGTAAAGCAAGGTCTTTTCTGCTTTGTGTGTTACTGCAGTAAAAAACTCCTCATTAATTTTAGTTTAAAATGCACATATCAGTATATTTTCTCTGGCAATCTAATCCCAAAAGGTACAAGAAAAAGGTTGGGAGAGAGATGTCATTTAGATTTGAAGAACATTAATGTCCAACAGAGTAAACTTTGACGTTATTTTGCAGATATGGATGTTAACAGGAGATAAACTGGAGACAGCAACTTGCATTGCGAAAAGTTCTCATTTAGTGTCTAGGACTCAAGATATTCACGTTTTCAGACCTGTAAGTATAGTTCCAACTTTTTTGTTGGTTCATCAAAGGACAGCTAATAACAATGTTGCTTTATTTGATTGACTACTTGTTAAAAATTGATGGGTTATAGTACTGGGTGTCATAATAATGGTTAAGAGTAGTACATAAGTTGTTACTCAAGCATGTAGAATTACAAAGCTCGCTTCTGTTTAAGAGTGCTTGTTTCTAGATTTGTTGATACGCTACCGAAATGTTTGTAGCCATGTTCGAGTGACCCAGGTTCAACATGCGTTCTATACTCTTCACTTACACAATAGACATAGTAAGGTACCTCTGAATGATAAGGGGTATCTGTGAGGAGGTGAGCCAAAAGGCAAGAGTGTCCAGGAATTTAGGCTATCTGAATATGAATGCTTGTTCTAGCATCTTCATTAAGAGAACTCTTTAGACTCAAGCAGAATTAATCCTGAATTAAACTGTGATGCCAGCGTCCTCTGCATGGACATAGTTCAAATCATTTTGGGAAAAGTTGAATTTTTTTGTGTATCATGAGATGTATATATTTGCATTTTATTAACGGATTGTTTAAGATAATTGTTAGAAAGTTAAACTGAATATATTTTTCTATACATTTTGGTTATATTTGCATAACATCAACTCTACTGAAGCCAAACAAAAATAGATTTTGCAGACCTTGATTGATGCTGTGTGATCAGACATAATATGTCTGTGTTTGTTCTAAATGAACCACTAGCACCTACAGAAATAATTATATGAATATAATTTACATGTAAATGTAGTTTCTTCTGAAGCATCAGAATGGCAAATTAGGCCCTGCAGACTACTATTTGCAATTAAATTATTAATGCTTCTGATAAAACTTCAGATCAATTTTTGTTGACCTTTCCATGTTGTAACACCACAAATTAAGTCTTCCTGAACAAAATCTATTTAGTTGAGTCAGATTTTTATTTTCATTACCTCAACTGGTAATAAGAGATCAGCATAAAAATGTGTTAACTTAGAGTACGCAAAGTTTTTAATTAGTTAGAAAATGGATTTATACAGAATTATTTCTGTGGCTGTATTTATTGCAAAGAATTAACTACTGGATTAATGTAAGAAAATGCCAAGCACTCTAACACTTCTATTTTAGTTATAAATTAGTAAATAAAAAATTATTCACTACTTCAGTTTCCCCAAAAGATGCATTTTGTTTTTAACGCTTTTCCTTTTCATTCTTAGAAGTCTCAGCTTCCTCATTTTGTAATGAAATTAACTGATACATTGTTCTAGAGGTATAAATTTAGAAAAAAATACCTCTGTTAGGTGAAAGGTAGAACCGAGAGGGCAATCACTGCTTATCAGTGTGCACCAAGTGCTGACATCTCTTAATCTCTGTAATGCAGAAAGATTATAACGGGCCAATGCAATCTGGGGTTCCTAACAGGTGATGGACAAGGAGCTTTCGCTTTACGTGTTTAATTGTGGGAAAGGAAGAAAAAAAATCTGAATTGGGGCATGCGTACAGGGTTTTCTGTTTGCAGGTGTTTTTTAATGTAGCTCAGATTTTATTGTGGTAGAGCACACATGGACGGAGAAAGGTCTTTGGACTGCATATGATTCTGGGTAGTAGTGGGCCAAAGACAAAAATTCATGTTCAGTGTAATTAAGACTCATATATTTTAAAAGTTATTTAATCAAAGTGCTGACAGAGCCAAAATTAGAAGTGTAATCGGAGTTTGTGGTTTATTCT
>NW_009605771.1:0-23770 GCF_000690535.1 Cariama cristata | reverse complement strand
ATTCTATGATTCTATGATTCTATATCCTTTGTATCTGCTGTGTTCTTCACTAAGAGTCTGTCTGGAGAGAGATTGACTAAAATCTGAGAAATACTTCACAATTTGGACTGATATCAGTAAAGAATATTGAAGGAGTAATCCTGGCCCTGTTGTTTAAATGTTTTCGCTACTTCTCTGGCCTGAGCACTGAAATAACCATAGTATCCAGTATGACAGATAGAAAATTATGTTCCTTTCACTCAATTTGCACCACTTCCATCAGAAAAGGGGTTGGTTTATCTTCTATAAAGTAAGAAATTACAAATGGCTTCCCATTTGATAACACATAATACTAATTTAGATTGCAACTATGGCTACAGAAAGGTGCACGAGAAGGCAGTGGTAAATAGGTCAGGGAAGGTGGAAAAGTACCATGCTGGTGTTGCTGCTGTCGAGAATTACCTTACTGTGACACTCTTTGCTTTTCCACGCGGATGTCAGTTTAGCATAGGGGAACTGTCAAATGTGTGAATCTGCTCTAAAAAGCTGAGGTAAAACATGAGATAACTTACATTTATCTAATGAATAACTGTACTTCAGTATAAAAATTTAAAAAATCAAGTTTTTTAGGAAGAAAATAATCAATATATTTGCAGCATAACTGTTGGAGAATGTTAATTTATACAGCAGGGTAATTCTGAAAGATCCAGGCTGTTAAATAACAGATGCATATACTAGACAGAACATCAAAATCATCTGTAACTTCACAGAGACAATATGTTACAGTAGATTTGACCTTGGAAATATAGCACTTAACATCCTTGGTTTACGAGTACAATGCTTTTTAAAAAACTCACAGAAATGCTTATTAAAAGGCTTTAAAAATTCCTGATTTTATTATTTCTAAGTACCAAGTAAAATAAATATCAAGCCTTGCTCTACAGCAAGAGGCTTAAAAGTCAGACAAATGACACTAATACTCTGATGATACAGTGAATGTTTACCTCAAGTTTGAATCACTAAAACGCAAAAAATGAGATGCAATTTTTTTAATTGCTTCAAAAAGTCCAAAGAGCAAAAAAGGACCAAAGAAGTCTGACACTGACAATTCTGAAACAGACTAAAGTGTTAAAATACTAAGCACTGAAGTGTTTAACCCTTAGCTGCTTACCACAAGTGGGATCTACAGTCCCAGAGTAAGCATGAGGACAAGGCACCTCCAAAAATCTCTGCTAAATTAGGCATAGAAGCCTACCAAACTCACCAAGAAATATTGAGAAGGAAAAGTGTTGAACTTTGTACTTCTGAAGGACTTGGACAACTTTCCCCAATCTCTAAAGAAGTGGTTCTGTTTTTTTAAAGATTAAAAGGTCTGAAATCTTACTTCAAGGTAGTTCCCTACAGCAGCCTTTCTCCCAAAACCCTGCCAGCAGCTTCTCTCCCTGTGCCAGTAACTCAATGAGCCAAGAAAGACCATACTGTTGGACATCAGTCCAACAGCAGATATGCACCAAAGTTACATCTATCACAAGTTTCTCTTCTGACTTCATCTTTCCACTTTTTACCCGCTAAGGGGGGACCTTCCTTCCCCTTCCAAGAACTATTTTCTCCTTCACTAGCAGAAAGGACTGTTAGGTAATAGTATGGATTGGATAAGCTGTTACTTCCATAAACTAGCAAAACCTCTTCATAATAATACTGTAGTTCAGTGGAATGTGGTCCACCAGCATGGCCTGTGTACAGTCCTCCACACCTAATAATCCTTGAGCATTCTATAACTACAGAAGGCTGAGGACGTATGCCAGACAACAGAGAAGACTATTTCCCGTCCGTTAGAGGTATAACGTGTATGCTACATTATCTGACTGACAGGAAGGGAAAGAAAACATGCTGGCCAGCATCCAGGAACCTTTATGCAAGTCTCTTGTAGGTGTTTTTACAATTCAGCATGGAGTAATGTCCTTGTTCAACACACTGGGAGTGACCAGCATGGATTTGCCAAGGGCAAATCATGCTCGACCAAGCTGATTATCATCTCTGTAGAAATGACTGGCTCTGTGGATGAGCGCAGAGCAGTAGGTGTTCTTTACCTTGACTTTGGCAAGGCTTTGGTGTGGCCTTCCACAGCACATTTATAGCAAAATTGAGGATGAGTTTTGGATAAGTAGGCTGCAAGGCGGCTGAAGAACTGGCTAGTGAGTAGTGGTATATAACACTGAGGGTATAACTGATACTTAGAAGCAGCATTCCTCAGGGACTGATGTGGGGGCCAATATTGTTTAACAACTTCATCAAGGACTGTGACCACGGGATGAACTGCACCATCAGCAAGTTCATGGATGACACCAAACTGAGGGGGTGCTCATGCTCAATACTCAAGAGGAAGTGGTTAAGGTGGAATTTGCCTGCAGTCTTCCACTATCTGAAGGACCTTTACAGAGAAGACAGAGCCAGACCCTTTTGGATATATACAACAAAATGACAAGAGTTACTACAAGTGAAACAGCAGTTTTATGTAAGGGAAAAAATTATTCACAATGAGGGTGGTTATGCACTCAAACTTGTTGCCCAGGGAGGCAGTGGGATCTCCACCCTTGGAGAGTTTCAAAACTGGAGTGGACAAGGTCCTAAGCAAAATGCTCTACCCATTAAGTTTGTCTTGCTTGGAGCAGGAGGTTGGACTAGATGGTCTACAGACGTCTCTTCTATCCTAAATTTTTCTAAGACTCTGTCCGTACATTCTTCAGATCTGCATGTGTGACAGAGGCTTACAGGCAGGCACAGCTGAATCTTTTCCCTGAACCAGGATATTTCCTAGAATAAAGTTTGCTTTTTATCAGTTTGCACTAAAAAAAGAGGAGAAAAAAAAAAAAAAAAGAAAAAAGAAAAAAGTCTTTGCACTTTGAAAAGTGCAGGTAGCTTTCAAGGAATCTGAGAACGCTCTACAATAATAAAGATTATTCTGTCACAGGAAGGGAGTCCACTTACTTGAAATTCACATATGTGGAAATATTCATTTCTGGGAGGCCAACAGGAGAAAGACATCTTGAGCCTTGCCCTATAAATCTGTTGCATTAAAAACAAAACAAAACAAAAAAAACCAAACTAGTACATTGTCCTGATACATTAGACTTCATCAAAGTATTTATACAGACTAGAAAAGCACCTGACCATTCATGATACCATTCTGTTAACGGAATCTGGCACAGTGTAGAGAAGTTTTTCTTTCCCACCCATGAAACTAAGACAGATTTGCATTTAAACACCAAAAAGATAACACTAATGTCTAAGTATCACTTTGAAACTACTTTAAGCCCTGCAAAAGCTCATGTTAAGAAACTTTCTTACAGGTATCACTTAAAGAAAGGTTACTTGTCACGTGAACCATTACTTGTACTTCTTATACAAGGCCAGTGTCCTAGAAAGACATTGCAGAGCAGTTAGTAATTTTAATGGGTCTGATGCAGCCAATGTGTCTATGTGTGAACTTAAAGGAAATTTCTGAAAAGCCTGAATGTAAGAAATTATCAGACAAAGAACAGCTTATGAATGATCTAAAGGCAAAGTCCCATAAAACTATTGAGATGTGAGCCAATGATGTTTACTGAATTCCTACTGAAATATCCTTAGTACTTTCAAACCTGTATGAGAATTAATCTTTCTTTACAACTTCCTTTTCCAGACAAACAGACTTTATCGGACCTCAAGTCTAAAAACACTTCTTCACACTACTAATGTCATATATATTGCCTATGCTGGGAAAGAACTCGGCCTACTCCTGTAATTACCTTGCTATCTGGAAAAAAAGGAAGAACTACTCAGTGGTTGCCTGTATGTCCAACGAGAGTATTTAAGGATCTGTTCCGAGGGGGAGAAATCCTCTTTGATTAGCCAACTGTTAGGAGGATGTATGTACAAGTGTTCAGCAAGAAATTCTTCCTGTGTCCTCAGACCACCTGCACAGCAGGGCAAAGACCTCAGAGAATTGCCACAAGGCAGCTGGGAAGCGAAGTTATCAGGCATGGTACCCACAGCATGCCTCCCTAGCCTCACAGAGGAATCAGTAAGTGCTGTTTTCCTCTTCAGCCTATTTCTGAAATCTGCTCAGTATACGTCACAATCTTATTAACTAGTTTAAAATGCCTCAACATTCTTCTTCACTATTTTACTACCACAGCTTGGTTCCTCGTGCAAATTTGCTCCATCGCAGAGGAGCACACACTAAACTTCAACTTAATCAGTGAATTAACTATTTGACTGTCCATACATATGAAGCTTGCACGGGCCTGCAAAGTACTTATCCAGGTTTTATTTGGATGATATAAAATAAAAATAAAAATAAAAATAAAATAAATTTAAAAAAAACCCCAACAAACAAACAAACCAAACAGTGTGAAGGAAAAATGAGGGGGCATTGTGATCCCACAGCAGACAGCCTTCTACTCAAGGCATCTCATTTATTCTGTAAGTTTTTCACTGTTCCTCTACATGAACTTCCCTAAATTACCTATAAAGGATATGAAAAGATCACAGAAATCATCACAATCTCCATCGTGCAGGAAATGGCAATGCAAACCCACTCAAAATTGACAAACCTCAAGGAGAGTAAGGTGTCAGAATTTAATTCTTCAGTTTTACTTGGCCATAGAGTATCAGGGAAATTTCTCCCCCTTTCCCCACCCCCCACACTTTCCAGATATAACCTACTTTTGTGGATTCACAGAAATAGAAGATGGATATTACATTTTATTTTTGAGAGTAGCATTAATTCTTGCTCTATCATGGAGTACACAAAAAATAAATTACACTATATTTTGTGAGAGAGAATAAAAACTGAAATAGAGAAAGCAGCTAAGTGGATTTTAGTGTCATCAATCTCAATACAAAATTAATTTGGAAAATGGAGTAGAAGTGTATACCACAAAAAGAGAATGGGAATTATTTAACACGCAAAAGCCAATGAGTCTTCTAGCTGAGTAGCTACAGATAAGCAGAACAGTGTGTTAAAAGAAGTCTTAAATTATCTGGTAGCATAATGACAACATTCTTAGATTTTCAGAAAAGAATAATCAATTTTAGTGTCTGAATTTTGTTTGTTTAACAAGGTTTCTTACACGAACCAGAAATATTCACCCACTCCCTGAAAAACACATCTTCCTTTTAAACTGGATAAAGATGAACTGCTTACATTCAAGAGTTCTACATTTCAGCTCTGAGTGGTATCACTTTTTCTGTAATTATTGAGATTTTAGTCATTTTATTATAATTTCATATTTTGCTGCACATAGTATTTATAGGCCACATTTACCAGGGAAAGATTGTTTAACTTGTGATCTGCACCAGCACTGATCCAGTTCTCCTTCCAATACTAGCAAACCAGAGCAAAGAATAACACTGCATGGTAGGCAAACAAATCCAGTGTTTTCTGAGGAACTCCAGCAAGGTCAGATGAAGAGGAAGCCAAAGGCATGTGCATTCACACCAAAGGTGTGTGATCTCTTTGTAGGCAAATGACAAAGATTAAAGAATAAAACACCAAAGTAAGAATCAGTTGAGATGGTAAAGAAAGAAGCTGATAAATAAGCACAGAAAAGGCGGGATGCTAACCATGCTTCTCAGGTCATCCTACAGAGTAACAGGATGTCCTGTATTAAATGACTAGGTCTTACTTAGTATATAAAAAAAACAACAAAAACCAACATGAGAGCGGTCTTCTCTCAAATTTTTGCAGTAACTGGCTACATTTCCCTAATTGATGCAGAGCAGACTGATCCATATTTCCCATACAATAAATTCAAAGAGTCAGACTTGCTGTGCCTGCACAGTAGCACGTTTGTTTATACTGACTCACACTTGAACACTTGTAAATGTTTAGCAGCTCTGATATAAAAAGACAGTTTCTCTCTATCTTTAAACCAGCTTTCTTAATTTGTCTTAATAAGGTAACATTCCTTCAGCAGAAAAAGGAAATGGAGCCATGTTCAGATAGAATAACTTCCATCTAACTTGTGCTTTGGCATTGGAAAGAGCAAAATATCCCAGGAGGCTTTGAAGAGAGAGTCGGAAGACCTGGCACAGAAACCAACACAGAAAGGAATCAGGACTTATCTGGAATTTGCACCTGAGGATGAACTTATATTAATTACCAGACAAAGCTTCTTACCAGGAATTCCGGACATCTCTTGTCTGTGTGAGTTTGGAAGCTCTCCTCATTGGTTCTTCATCCTGGGAAAAAAAGAAGAAAAGGACCCCAAAATTAGGACGGCTAGTAAAAGCTAGGACTATTCATGAAACAGATCAAGTACAAGCAGCTGTCACTACTTTCCATAGCTCAGAAAAGGCAAGTCTCATGCCTCACAGGACATACTGAGTTTTGCAGTAGTTCTCCCAAGAGACACACTTCCAACTACAAATATCATGCTTAGAAACCAGCTTTTCACAAGCCAGTCTTTGAATCTTTGTCCCAGAACTCACCCACTGTATATTCAAGCCATGCTACATTCTTTGAAGTGTGCTCCCAGGTGGTATGTATTAATGGAAATTCACACTTCAGAAGGCATGTTTAGAATTACCCATTTGTTGCAAGTTTAAACACTGTGTGAAAACACTCTAGACCCGGAACTGTGGCACAGATTTAGTTGCACAGGGAATATATTTACACAGATGGTCACAGGTGTGATGACCACTGCCCATTCCAAGCAGCCTGAGTGTAAGCCAGCTCCAGTCACAAGCTATATCGCTACCCCATGCCCAAGCTGTCCTTTTTCAGGGTGTATTTGGGATGACAGCTACAAGAACTGGAGATGCTTGCTTCTGACCAGCTTGGAGCAAAAGTAGCGTGAGCTCAGGCCCATCTGCTTGTATCTGCGGAGACATTTTCTCAAAAGTCATGTCTCTGGACTTGATTGTGCTTTTTATTTAGGTTAATAGTTCACTGATCTTAATGGTGTCAGATCAGGCCATATTACCACTTTGCTGTGTCCTGTTACCCAGGTGTGTGACCCAATGGCCTATGTCCTCTACTTTGCCAATGCCAGTAGTCTCTGTGTCTTGGTTCAACAGCTACCTCTGTGTTTTCTCCATATCATGCCCTCTGCACAGAGGACCTGTCCTGAGTTGTTCTGCAAGTTCACTGTCCTGAATTCTCTTAAGTCCATTCCGCAGACACACTCCTTTCACAATACCTTAATAACATTAGCAAATAGGACATATGCCTTAATTAGAATAAACCAACAAACAAACCAACCCCCTTAACTGCATTATACCAAGCACCGTCCCTTGCCAAGTGACCACATAATCTTATTGTGGCTCCTCCTGTCATTCCTCATCACATTATTACTCAACAATTATTCTATGTCTATAGTTAGTTCACACTGCTGCAACAGGAGATACTAACTCAGCTCCTTGGGCCTGTCTGGACATTTCAGAATGTCCAGTGGACAAATCAGAAAGGCTTTGCGGAGGACAGCAGCCAGTGGTGACAACTGCTTGGCAAGTCCCTCAGGAGGAGGGATGTCAAGTCCTTTCTCTTAAGAAAGACACTTAGCCACCCCTAGAAACCATCAGCACTAGTTATATTCCAAAAGATCTGATATCTCAGGCCCTTACATAGTAAGTTCACTGGCAACAAATACAGCTTCCCTTTCTCAGTGCAGTTCTCCTGGTATGTGTGGAACTGCTTATGTGACCCAGGTGAGCATGATTTACCCATAATAAGCACCTAAGGCAATAAGGAGTGTCTATTCCATTTCAATTAGGTAATGATTTCACATTCCTTCATTTTTGGGAAGCATTCATCATAGACAGAGATTCCTTCTTAAAGCGAGACCAGTAAGTCAAATTCAGCCAAAATTATAAAACTTCTTTACATTTATCTATTGCTCTATTTAGAAAAGAAGAATTCAAATCTGCTCTGCAATTTGCTGTCCAGTACCTGAAATACTACACGGTTTCTTCTAAATTTAACTTAAAACCATGTTCTGGATTTATTCACCCCTAGATAATATTAGGTAGAGTCATTCTACTTGTTCCCTGTGCCCGCTATAATCTTACTTTTCAAGCATTCTTGAAAGCATTAGATTTAAAAGACTTAGAGTTTTATGGTTGTTTTACATCTGTTCACTGCTAGAAAACATTGGATAACTGATCCCTTCTCTCTAGCGAACTCAGAAAGCCTTTTACAAGCATTATTGAAATTACAAATATGAAAATGCTCTTTCTTTAGGCTATCAAAGAGAGAATTAATTTAATGGAACATCTAAAGGTCTTTTAAATGGCAGACAATATACTGATTACATTTTCCTCCATTTTCTAGTTTAGCAGAGTTCAAATCGGTTAAAAAACAGCATTTATAAACCTCTGCTATTGAACATCATTACAATTGCAATGCCCAATACTCAGCCTTAGGAAATGGTAAAA
Organism: Cariama cristata; assembly: GCF_000690535.1. Taxonomy (NCBI): domain Eukaryota; kingdom Metazoa; phylum Chordata; class Aves; order Cariamiformes; family Cariamidae; genus Cariama; species Cariama cristata. The sequence goes on along the minus strand of NW_009605771.1, from coordinate 15,373 downwards.
CAAAGGCTATTTGTACAATATAAATTGGTCACATAATTACAGGATCATCCTTTGTTTTTCCAAGACCCTGGTTTCAATAAGTCCACAGCACAAATCCACTGTTTGTGGAAAGAATCAGGATTAAGTAGAAAACATCATGTCTGTCTACAGGATCCTTTCATGGGTTTGGTTACTTTTTTCTTTTCCTTCTCCAAAAGCAAGGTCATCACTAGTTGCAAGTTCCTCATCCTCCAAGTTCCTACTTTGAGACCCCAGGACCTCATTAGGAGAACGCAGAGCAAGAGGAGAAATAATTGATATCAGTAAGAGTTCTGAACATTTGAGAAACACTGGAGAAAGAGATCTCAAACTGATAAACAAATTCCCTCTGAGCTCTGTCTTACTTTTGTGAAATGGATGTACCAGTGCTTCTCATCTGACAGGCTTGCTCAGCATAGCAGTGTGTTAGTATCCAGGAAGAATTTGTGAAGTGGGAAGCCCTGTAGAAGACCCCGTAAATACTGAACAGGTTCCCAAGGGGACCTTCAGCACTCCAGGTTTGAGTTGGGTGGATTCAAGAAGGGGAACCAGACCTTGAGTCACAGAGACAATGATGCTACAGACACTTATTTTGGGCAAGGCCTCTGTTTCATGTTGCCGAGTTGTTACTCTTTTCAGGTAACTGTATTTCCAGTGTACACACACCTCCCTGAAATCCATTTATCCCACAAACTGTCTTTCTGCTTATCTGTTTCAAAAGGTTTCAGATTATCTGAGTTCTGTATGCCAAATTTGTGGTATCTGGATACACAAGAAACATTAAGGCTCCTACTGTGTGGCATGTTTGCTCTCGCTATTACTTACATTAGCTAATATGTGTGTTTTCCCCCTACCTCTCCAGTTACACAGATGCTGCCTGATGCAAAGTTAGTCAATAACTAGTAAAACCAGGACACAGGAGGCTTACTGTTTTCATCTTCATTTTACTTCTCCCATTGAAGGGTGGACAGCTACGACTTTCTATGCTTCTGCATCTGAAACTATCTGAAAAGGGAAACCTGAGGCAAAAGAAGCAATTTATTAAGAAGACACTAATTTCACTTATTATGGATAAATTGGAAAATAGAGTTATTTACTCTGTCATTTATGCAGATGATGGGCAATCAAACAAAAGCAGCAACAGAGTCAGAAAAAAAACCCACGGTAAAATACTTGGAGATGGGAAGATCTTTCCATTGCAAGTAGCAGTATAGAACAGGTACAGCATACAAGAGTCACAAATCATCATCATTGCTGAAAGCTTAGGCTCAGAAATCAGTGATCAGTTCTAAAAAGGCCACCCATATCTCACACACCTCAGGCAACAACTGCCATATCCTTAGTTACCCACCCCACATAGTCCCTGACCAGTCAGGAGCCCAGCTTCATGGGAACAGGGTGTTTTAGTTGCCATGCCTGTTGCTTAGTCATTAGCCTTCTTCCCTCTGAAGACTTCCAGCAAGGATACCAATTAGTGCAAATGGCTTGTAATTAGCAGTGATGATTTTTGTAATGTGGATACCTTCTCAGTATGAACATTTCACATGAGGCAACCACCAGGAGGTAAAGATATGCAATTAATAAAAGCCCACGTGAGAACGAAACCAGTGACTCATAGGAGTAATGCATTGTCTTGCAATACTGGTCCACCATGCTACCACCTCTAATCTAACTAGGTCACTGTTAATCCTTTGTTTTACTGAGAATGTGAAAATTTTCTACACACTTACTTCACATTTAATTTCCTCAGGGATGCATATCGTGTGTCATAGTGTTCTGCCTCCTGACATGGCACCTTCTCCGTTATGTGGAGGGGAATTCACTTTCCCTCTGTGCCTTCTGCTTTCGCCTGTCCCACTCCGCTCCCATCTCCTCTTGCCAGCATGCTGTCTGTGTCTGCTGCATTCAATTTCACACTGCTAATCCTCTGCTTGGCCCACGAGAGCACTAATTCCTCAGCTCTCCTGGTGGCAGATGTGGAAAGGCTACTAATAATTCAGTTCAAGCATCTCCTTTCTGTTCTCAGCTCTATTTAATGTGGAAAGGCTTTAATCTTTCTGGTATTTTGAACTTCTCCACTTGACTAGTTCCCTTGTTTCTTGATTCCTGTTGCTGTTTTTCTCCAGTCACAATATTTTCTTCCCTAAGTATTTCACCCCTGGTCCATGTCCGCTTTTATCACCAGCGCTGTGTGGCACCTTCTCTGTTATCTCCTGTCCACTCAGAGTACCGTCTCTAACAGCTTTCTTTGACACAAACTCATGAGATTACACTCAAGCTCACTCCCCTGCTCCAAACACACAAGCTCTCACTTACTCTTTCTTCCTCCTTTTCACTGACTGATAATGGATCAATTCCTCTATGACTTTTATTTGCTATTGTTTTCTCCTCCAAAGACCACTCTCTTCTTCCCCTCCCCAACCCCATGATGACCGTCATCTGTGTGGCAAAGGTGGCTGAAAGTGGGCCTTCCCCACCTCAGGCCCGCTGCAAGGTCTCCCCTGAGCCCGCCCCAGGACTTCTTCAGGCCTGCCCCTGCACCAAGACCTGTCCTAGGGCTGTCCCTGGCTCCTTCAGGCCTGCTGCAAGGCCTGCCTCAGGCCTGCCTGCCACTGGTCCACCAAGCACCTCATCTGGCTGTCTCCTTCCTCCCTGCCTCCACTTCCTTTACAACATGTTTGCTCTGCGGGAGGGTTCAAAATGGGTGCCTCTGCCTCTCCATATCTCCTCTCTGATGGCTGCCCCAGCCAGCCTTCCCCCGTGTTCCCTTCCCAGGGTTCTCTCCCCTGAGTTATGGCTCTTCAGCACCTTCTTTTCCTCCTGGTGTTATGAGTTCCCTCACTTTTTCCAGAACCCATCTGTAAACCCACATGTTCCCACATACCCTCTTGTGCTATGACTCACCCTCCCAAGTTAACCTTCTAATTATTTATGATTAAAAATAACAAGAAAGAACTGACGTGATGTGGAGATGATCAGATGTGAGGACGAGAAGTTCAATGCAAATGCTTAGAGAGAGAGTGCTTAGCATAATATACTACAGAATAATCCTACAATCCTAGAATCATAGAATGGTTTCATTGGAAGGGATATTAAAGATCACCCAGTTCCGATCCCCCTGCCATGGGCAGGGACACCTTCCACTAGACCAGGTTGCTTAAAGCCCCATCCAGCCTGGCCCTGAACACTTCCAGGGATGGGGCATCCGTCTCTGGGTAACCTCTTCCAGTGCTTCACCATCCTCACAGTGAAGAATTTTTTCCTAATATCTAATCTCAATCTACCCTATTCCAGTTTAAGTCCATTACCCCTTGTCCTATCACTACATGCCCTTCTGAAAAGTCCCTGTGCAGCTTTCTTGTAGGCCCCTCTTAGGTACTGGAAGGCTGCTCTGAGGTCTCCCCAGAGCCTTCTCTTCTCCAGGCTGAACAACGCCAACTCTCTCAGCCTATCTCCATAGGAGAGATGCTTCAGCCCTCTGATCATCTTCATGGCCCTCCTCTGGACTCACTCCAACAGGTCCATGTCCTTCCTGTGCTGAGGACCCCAGAGCTGAAGGCAGTACTGCAGGGGGGGGTCTCACCAGTGCGGAGTAGAGGGGCAGAATCCCCTCCCTCAACCTGCTGGTCATGCTGCTTTTGATGCAGCCCAGGATACAGTTGGCTTTCTGGGCTGCCAGTGCACATTATCAGGTCATGTTAAGCTTCTCACCAACCAACACCCCCAAGTCCTTCTCCTCAGGGCTGCTCTCAATCCATTCTCCATCCAGCCTGTATTTGTGCTTGGGATTGCCTTGACCCATGTGCAGGACCTTGTACTTGGCCTTGTTGAACTTCACAGGCCCACATCTCTAGGTCAGTGAAGGTCCCTCTGGATGGTATCCCTTCCCTTCAGCATGTTGACCACACCACATAGCTTGGTCTTGTCAGCAAACTTGCTGAGAGTGCACTCAATCCCACTGTCCATGTCGCCCACAAAGACGTTAAACAGCACTGGTCCCAATGCCAACCCCTGAGGGACGCCACTCGTTACTGGTCTCCACATGGACATCAAGCCGTTGACTGCACCTCTTTGAGTGCAACTATCCAGCCAATTCCTTATACACCAACTGGTCCATCCATCAAATCCACATGTCCCCAATTCAGAGACAAGGATGTCATGCGGGACAGTGTCAAATGCTTTGCACAAGTCCATGCAGGTGACATCAGTCACTCTTCCCTTATCCAACAACGCTGCAACCCCATCAGAGAAAGCCACCAGATTTGTCAGGTACAATTTGTGTACATTCCCACTTCCATAACCCCTGCCTGACACTATCACGCTCTGTGTCCTGTTACAAGATACCTAACTTAAATTGTAAGCAGAGACCATCCACTTTCATTTCCATAGGTGCTCAGCGCTACAGCAGTTGGGGCATCTGAAAATCAGGATAGCTTTTTTCATTTTTTATGTAAAACATCATATACAACTGTTGCAGCTTATACTAATATACAATAAAAGGCATTTAAATTACCACGAGCTTGTCTCAGCTGCCTTGGATTCCCTGTACTAAAAAGTCCAGCCTTTCCTGTTCTATCCACTTATTGTAGGTCTCATCCATTTTTTACTGCACCTATCCATGACCTAATATGATGGCAGGCAGGAGAAACTGGCCTTGAGGATGATAAGCAAATTACTTCTTTTTCATTAGAAGATTAAACTTGCTTTGGTGGCATAACCTTGTTTCCTTTCTTCCACTCTCATTGATTATCCTCCTCTGCCACAGACTGCTTTATAATAAACTATACTTCCCCCTTCTCCCATCAGAACCCATAGTCTTCGTCCACTGGAGCCAGAATCCCACTAAAAAGCCCTGTTTCTTTCTCTCCTCCAGTGAATGCCAACCCAAACCCATAAACCCCCTTCGAACTTTTCAACATCTTTATTTTAAATAAGGGAAAACGTTTTATCATCATAAGATATAAATTACAGAGGCTACTTTGAAGAGCAGAAAAATTCATAGGTGTAGAATTTTTGTGAATTGTCACAGTTCACCTATTCATTTGATTCTAATGCTTGTGTCTGTGAAATCAGTGTTTGAAACCTGAGCAGGAGCAGGTGAGGTCTTCCTGAGTCTGCAGTAAGACTGAAAAGGTGACCTCAAAGCTTCTTTTATTCATCTTATTAACAGTGTTGATGTAGTGGTCATTTGATGTGAAATACTCTGAACTGAGTCCTTGAGAAGAATGGTCCACAGGAACTATGTCCAAGATGACCAGGTTCTAAATGTGTTATTTGAATTACTATAGCACTTCAGAGTCATCTTTGTCTAGGAAGACCTAGCTGTGTGATAGGTTATCAGCCCCAAAGATCTTAAATCCAGATAAATAATTTAAATGAGCTGGTGTTTATTCTCCAGGGTGGGATCTTGAGGGAAGGGAAAAAAAAAAAAATCAGAGAGAGGGTAGAAATGAGATCTCCAGGAAGGGAAAAAGGATTAGCTGAGACCTCTACCAATAATAGTAGTAAAGCACTAAATATGCTGTGGAGCAAGTATCTAACTTTACATATTTTTTTAAAGGAAGTGGTTGAATTAAAAATAATTTTAATCTGAACTATATATCCGTTCAATATCCACAGTCAGAATATGAGTATTTCTCTGGACTAAGTCTAACAGGTAGAGAGATCAGGATTGTTCTCTGGTGGGAAGACTACACATGTTGTGCTGAAGTCTTTGGGAAGGTTGTGAGGAGAAGCCAAGCATTGTACATGTTCGGGGCTTTGGGCTGACTACCGGTTCCGTCCACTTTCTTTTGTCCACCTCTGCCTAAGATTCTCAGTGTATGGGGGGACACCTACTCAGCCACGGAGCACACTTGTTCTTATTCCATCCTCTCCTTTATCTGACTTTTGAAATTGTCAGTCATTTTCATGATCATTCAAGATAAGGGAGGCAGAGCATGGAGTAATCTTCTTTTCTATCCTGCCACAAAAGAAGGTAGCACTCCATTCTGGCTAAGTACTAGAGAGTTCATTCAGCTCTTCCACTTAGAATCCTTCATGGAGGCAACTGTAAAGTACCTTACTGCTTTTTAACCTCTGAAGCAAAAGTGTTTAGTAACTCCTTACCTGGGCCAGTTTGGTACCAATAATGCCTCTGTGTAAGGTACTGTTGATTTCTTTGACTCTTTTATGTTTCCATCATGACAGTTCAAGGTGTTTCTTCAAATAGTAAGTATGAAAGAGCAGTAAATGGTCAATCAAGATAACAACTTACTCCTGTTCAGATCTCATCTACATGATAGGGACAACATAAAGATTTTTTTTTTCCCCATGATTTCATGGTAGAGAAAAAAAACAGCAACAGTTTCAAACTTAGCCTAATTCTTTGTCAGTACAGAATTTTCAAATTAATTTTGTTCCCATACTGAAGCTAATTTGCACGGATAAATCCCAGAGGCTAAATTTTTACATTCTGTTATATGAATTTCCAAACACTGATAAACCATTGTATTTGTTTCCAATACTGGATATTTAAATGGAGTTTAACCTCTCAATTTGTATGTTCTGGGCTAACACTGTGACATTTAGTCAAAGATATGTCTGCCACTATTCATGTTAATAAGGCTCAAAGGCCATAAAAACAGACCAAAAGAAAAAAGCTATGGTCTATACCATGCATGATTCTGCTTGATTCCTTAGGTATGCATCTAGTTGGGGGTTCATAATTACCTTTAAGAACCTATAAATTATTTTTCATTAATTCCCATTTATTTCTAGAATCCATCTAATTAGGCAGGAAATTTGCAGTTACTGATGGGCAGCTGAAGGATCATTCTCCAGTCTGACTATTTTCAGGAGTAATAAAATAGTTTTAAGTGACTGAATCTTTTTCTAGTTTCCTAAGCAACCTGCACAATGTCAGAAAGTTTGTTCCATGTTGCAGATTAGCATACAAGCCAAACTCTGATTTTTTTTTCTCATGTACAGTATATGAAGTGATTTAATGAAATGCAATCATTTCAGAACACCTTAAATGGATTACAGAATGCCCTAGAACACTTGAGTGACTAGTGGCATCACTGGGTAATACATTACATTAATGTTGAAGCATGATTTATTTGAATCATTTCCTTGACTGGTTTGCTACTGGCAGATTAGCACACTGGGCTGTACAAGTATGTACATTTGCAAAAATATATTTTAAGATTTGATAAAGATATTTTGATAAGAGTACAAGAGATTTTTTTTTCTTGCCAATATTATTTCCTGTGTCCACCAATCATACCTGAGAAACCTATGTACCAACTTTCACCTAATCCTTTAATCCTCACATTTTCATTCAAGTACATATGCTCCCAAGCTAAACTCTTGTGCTGTATTTGCTCGTTTTCAATACAAAAGATTAGGATCACTGCCTGACAAGCATAAAATCCAGACCACATAACTTTCAAGAGAAGGCAAGACATTTGTTATATAGAGGAGTGGACAAGTACTTTCCTAATATTAATCTTCCTATATGCAGAATTACAACAGGAATGTTACCTGATTGGGTAAAGAAGGTCAATTAGTGCACTACAGTGCCTTATTTAAGACAGGATCCACAGTGGGAAAGAATTTCAGAACCTTTGTTCCTGATACAAATCCTTACATTACAAATTTTAAAGCAGATTTCCCTCCTTGGGCTGAGGGACTAGGGCAAAGGTAGTGTACTTTGAAACGTGTATTTCTCCCTAAGCTGTTCTAAACACCTCTCTTATTTTGCAATATGAAAACAGAAAGTGAGGCAAGGACACAGAGCACCAACCAGAAAGATACAGGAGGATTTAGAAAGCACCCTGGTACCACACTTACACATTGCAAACAAGTAACTGACTCACTTCACTGTATCTGAGTGATGCGCATTACAACTGTTCACAACCAACTAGCAGCCTACAATAGTATTTGAGGCCTTTACATCCACTTTTAAACATCCTACACTTGAAGTAAGTTTATTTGCTTAAACCAGCCTGAATTTCAGCCATAGAAAGATTATTTTGATACTGAAATTATACCAGCTGAAGTAAAGGTTCATACTTTCTCCAGCACATAGACAGTAAAACAAAGAACTCTTTTTCCATTGGAAGAAGTTAAGAACTATAGCTCAAGCAATTTTTGTGTTTCAAATGCACACAAACTGTATGCTTACTGGTGTCATAAACAAAAAGTGACATCTTACTTTGTAAGAGAAAAGGGCTCAACAGTGGCTGTATGTGTGCAGCAGAATTAAGTAAGTCACGGCCTCCCAGGAATCAAATGAATCATTATCCCCCGAAGAAAGCAGACAACTGGGAAGCTGAATTCTTCTCACTGTGGCAAGGATATATTTAACTTCACTGAACAGCCTAGAGTTACATTAATAAATCCATCTGAAGAACTCAATTAGGTCTTCCTGTCTAGACTTGAGAAGTAAATAAATATTACCTAATGCGTGGCATTCAAATAGTAGAAGGAAAACAATCACATTTATACACCCTTGCTGCAAAATTAAGCAAGCCAGTGATACCTCCTCTGCTTACTACTTTGGGTTGACATCTGTAATTTGTTTAGTCTCCACTTCATTACATTGACTGCCTGCTCCTTGCATTCAGCTAGTCTGACAAACACTGAAGGCAATGGAGGTCTGTCTTTCAGAACAGACCTCATTCAGTTATACGAAGATTAATTCAAATAAGCAATTGAACTACTGCTTGCTGCTGCATCAGAACAGTTCCTTGAAGACTGCCATGTGTTTATACAGGTCCAGGTGCTATATAATATCTAGAGAGAAATAAGTCCAGCCCACAAGTAGACATTCCCACCCTACAGAGTCATGAGTCCTCTATTTGCATAGTTAAACTGGCAAATGGCATTGCCTTCAGCTTAGGAAAACAACTGCTCTAATAAGCATACACTTATTAGCAGTGGGATTGCACTAAGCAGCAGGCCATCGCTATACTGTCCTCAGCTGTTTTGAGCTACGTTACAGGGAACTTGTGGCATACCATAAATGGTATTTGGTCTTAGTAACACTTGTTAGCATCTAATGCTATCAACTTGGTAGAATAAGCTTAAAGTTCATACTAAGTCAGGCTTTATCTTCTTACAATTTTGATTTTACTTTCCTGGGGTTACCATTTAACCAAAGGCAGAAAGACACTACAATGAAGCACAATAGAGGGGCAGTGATAGGTATGGACCATTCATTCTACCACTGAGGCATCAGGATACTTCAGTCCCTTTGTAAGAGAAATGCTTCCACACCAAGTTAAGAGCAAGAAGCTTATACAGCTTGTTAGTGTAGCAACTGTCTACCAAGTATCATCCAGAAGTAAGGAGCTCTTTTCAGTCAGTCTAAAATATCAGTATCAATTCTGGGACATAATACATTGAAAAGATCCATACTGTTGTCTTTAGCTCCCAGCCCTACATCATTACTCTGCAAGCCCCATCAGCAGTTGGTTTAGGGTTGCTGCTCTAACTGCTTGTGACTATGAATGTGCCTAGGCACGGACAAACTTCTCACTATTAGAGCCTGTCATTCATATCCTGACCTGCAGCAGTTAATGCAAAACAAAGCATGTTAAGTTGTATTGTAAAAAGAGTGGAGAATGATGCTTCAGATTTTCATTCTCTTTATTGCCAATAGATTTATATTTAAAATGCCAAGGTCCAAAAAAAAGTTGTATAATAAATACTTCACTTTAGGCTGTAATAAATAAAAAAAATTGACTAGGAATGCACCTTGCCAGCCACAAGTGTGGGTATTTTTGAAAAATAAGGGGGGGGGCAGGGGGAAGAGTATGGCCATAGTTCACAGTTAAGCAGTCAAAAGCTGCTTATTACAGCTATTCCACAACAACAGAGCTCTCCCTTCCCTCCCCTTCCAGATGCATATTCACAGTTTAACTCCATCAGAAATGCTCTCTTACAGAGCAAGCGGTCACACTCTGCTCAGAGTTCAAGTCAAAAATATCTTTAACACACACACAAAGCAAGGAAAACTATGGTCCGAAGAACAACTTGTCACACCACTTTAGTCCAACAGTAGGTTTAGGCTTCCAATAGATGTGTGCCCAGCACACTAGGACAGTCAAATTTTCGTACCACCACACATCCATCATCAACATACTAGTTGCTCCACCATCTCCACTGTAGATTTCACAGTGAGAAAGAGGGTCCGTTTAGTTTAATGGAGTCAGTCCCTTCAGTTACATCGCTGCAGCAGCATGTTCAGAGCATATTCCATTCTGTGTTTTAGTTCCAATGAGCATCCAGAAACCAGAAGAGCTGTCAGATGAAACGTTGTGGATATCCTCTCTTCATTGATGTAGGTAAGGAGATACTCCTCACTCTGATTGCAAATGATGATTTTTGTGTGATCATGATAGAAGTTCACCTGTAAAAGAGAAGCAAGTTCCCATTTGTATATTTTCTCCTCTCAGTTTCTGGCACTTACACAGTTTTACTGCAATAAATTATTTCAGAAACATTTTCTTTGGTAATGCTACCAAACTTACTTGAAATGTGCCATCGTTGAAAAGCATCATTAATGCTTTATCAGATTTAAGCCACTGTAAGAGGTAAAGCCTGGGTCTGCGTACATCTGTTAGGCTGGGCAAATCTCCTCCCTAGGAAAGGGAGCAGACACTATGTTAAGCACTCAGTTCACATTTACTATATTTTTATAGCTCAAGATTCAGAAGGTGTTGAACTTACATCCATGAGGTTCTCCTCCATGTAGTGAGAGAAATACTTCAGTACAGTTACTTGGCTAATGAACTGTTCAGGAGCCTCTGTGGCTGAGAAGACAGAGCACTGGCCTAGCTCAGCATAGTAGTGGACTGTCCTATAAGAGGAGAAAAAAGGAAGGAGGCTTGAGATGAAATAAAAGCATTTTGCATTTAATCACCTTAGTGAGTTGCTGCGTTTGTAACCATTCTTACTTTTTGTCTGGCAGAAGGCTCATATGTGTCCCGTTGTTGAAAAGGACACCAACAGTGTGATCTGACAGCTGGTACCCAAAGCCATACTTGTTAGAGTAGTCCACCCATTTTGTAACCCACTGGAACGACACTGTCAGCTGTTCTTTGGGAATGCTGTCTGCATCTGGCATGTTCTCCAGACATCCTCGCAATACCCTTGCTACTGTATCAGCAACGCTTCCCATGGTACTGTCTTCCAGGCCTGAAAGAGAAGGATTATTAGACTGACAAGAGCATATAAAGAACAGGTTTTCATTCTAAAAACCGTTCAGTTATCTAGACTGTAGTTTTAAGAAGTTTAGTCTTTATGGCTTTCCAGTTTTAATTCTTCAAAAATACTGGTTGTAAAATTTAGAGGATCAGAAATAGCAGGTGTGGAGGAAACCAGCTGTTTGTTTCAAGCTTCTGAGTCTGAGACATGAAGAAAGTAAAGGTGAGATTTAGAATTAGAGATTGCATTTTGCTGTACTTACATTCACTGCTACTGCTGCAGCTTCCCAAAGTTCCTCTGACTATCATTCGAATAGAGTCTCCAGTCTGCTTAGTTTCTGGCAACGCTCCCGGCTTTGCTACTGTTGTGATAAGAGGCTGGATCTCCTAAAAGAGATGTCAGACATGTGAACATCAAACATAACACAAGCCAAGGCTTATACAGAAGTTTTGCATGGCTCTCCTGTTTCTCAACAAATTATAAATTCTAGGGAGACTGGTATTAACGCTTCCAGCAAGTACTAAGAGCTGCTGTTAGACTGAGCTTGAAGAACTCCAGCTCTTTCCATTCTTTAGCTCTTCAATTTGAATCTCACACGCCATTAATCAGTTCTCTGCTCTCCTGCCCTAGCAAGAGAACAGCTGTGTGTGGGTCTGAACATCAAACAGTAAGAGTTAGATCTCAGCAATTTATTCTTCAAGAAGTCCTAGTTAATCATGAACTGAAGCCCTATATTTGGAATATTGGGAAAGAGCACCTGGCAGACAAGTTACCACACAGACAACAATGGAGTCTAGGCAGATACTATAATTACTCAAAAGCCAAAATTGATAGTCTCCCTAAAAAGGCTACCATACCTTGGTGAAGCTTCGTTAATCCCTCTTAAAGTATCTCTGCTAATCATTTAAGCTTGATTATGCTGCATACAGCCCCAGCTCTGATATCCAAGTCAAACAGAATGTAATTATAGCTACTCCACCCAACTGTTATTGGATTTGAATTGAACTGCACTTGCATTTACCTCATCTGTTCTGTGTTTGTGAGGCTGCTGGGTTATCGATGTCTTCTTCAAATCATGCCTGAGCTTGTAGATTTCTTCATCTTCTTTAGCTAGTCTGTCTGTAATACAGGAAAAAATACTTAACTCTACATCTGGAAGCACTGTTCAATTACAGAAAGCCTAACAAGTTAGCTGCAGAAAGGGCATTATCGCCTTCCAGTAGCTTTTTCTAAGCCTGTCAGTCTCCCAGAACAGTGGTACCATTATACATAGATCACTAAGAGACTAAAGTTCTAATAGACATTACAGATTAACAGATGGCCAATATAGATTGTCAGTACACTGTAAGAAGCATTTACTTATGTAATTTTGCATAGATTGTAGGCTACCATCTGTATTGATAAAGAGGTCAACACTAACCCAGGGAAGCTCTGAGACAAATACAAGTGCTCAGTTGCTATCCCATAGCTGTACATTACTAGCATGACATTGATGGCGCAGAGGTAAGTTTCCAAGTGTAGCTACAATCCACTTACTATGTGTGTCAAAGTATCTGGCTTTATCCTTTTTACCACCAAAGAGAGCAGCAGCTGCTTTTTTGAAGAAATTTTTTGCAGGACTTGACAGATGGAAATCAGGAACGGTGTGACAACAGCTAGCAGAAAGTCTATCGGGTGTAAAGCCCTGTGGAAATATGAGATACAAAAAAATTTTTAGGCCACAAAGTGCATTTTTAGGGTGGATATTTTCAACCAGAACACCAGATAGTACAAACCTGTAGGAAAAATTCATGTCGAATTATTTCATCTAAGCTGGGCCGATCCTCAGGATTTTTTGACAACATGCTAGCTATTAAGTGTTTCGCAGGTGCCAAGAGAGATGAAGGCAGGCTGTATCTTGCTTCCCTTATACACCTGTACGTTTCTTTAAGATTTGTGGTCTCAAATGGAGGTCTTCCCAACAGCATTGTATACCTGTTTAAAAGCAAAGGAAACCAATTTTATTTGACACACCCACAATACTTATCTGCAACTACTGAAAAGGTTTTGTCTGTCTACTAACATGAAAGAGAATTTCTGTACTTGGGCTACACATGTATAAAGGGCTGCAAACTGATGCAGTACTGCATCCCCTTTGAACTCTTAATAGCCTAAGCCAGTAATAGAAATATTTCATCTCAAAGGCAGTGAAGTACTTACATTACACAGCCTAAGGCCCAGATGTCAGATTCACAGCCATGCCCTTGTTTGTTGAGGACTTCTGGAGAGAGGTAATTTGGTGTGCCACATATTGTTCTGCAAATCAAAGAGGCCACAGACGCCAGTTAGTATTTCAGATAGAAAGACGAGAAACTATTTTTCATAGGGCAGGTTCTCCTCTCAAGTTTGGACAAGAACTTGAGACTCCTAAAAGGAGCTCTATGAATGTTAACAGTGTAGACATGTTTCACGGTGTCTTCATGATACAGGAACAGCAGACTCGTATCTGCATTATTTGTCAGTCCGGTACTCTGCCTCAGGCATTTGCCATTATTCAAATGCTCAGAGGAAAGCAGAAGTCAAAGCACCACAGCCTGTTTTCTAGAAGGGGAAATCCTGATCCCAGAAGCAACTAGCTTTTGCCATGGAACAGGATTTCTCACGTCTAAATTAATTTGGTTTAATTTACTACTAGGTTTTACATTTTTTTGATGTTCCTACCTCCTCCTGTGCTCCAGTGGTTCCAGCCTAGCCGCCAAGCCAAAGTCACCCAGTTTCAGTTCCATGTTCTCATTAATGAAGAAGTTACCTGGCAGACAGAGAAATTCCAGTTAGTCCTTTTCTTGCAAGGTAGGAATGCGTTTGCCACAGGTGCTGAGTCATAGTCTGTTCAAAGCCAGAAGCTAGCCAGGATATTTTTTTTTTAAGGTAGGAATGCTTAATGTCATCCCTTAAGCACTCCAAGTTTCCACTGTAAAGACAGACTGAGCTGATTCTATTAATTAGGTTATCACCATACAAGGGTAAAGTGGTACAATGCTGATAGGGCTCAAAGAATGTGTTTTGAAGTCAGAGAGGTGCAGAACTTACCTAGTTTAAGATCCCTGTGCAAAATTTCCTGTTCATGAAGATACTTTAGCCCTGACACAATTTGCCTGAGGTAGTATCGCACTTCTGGTTCTGTCAATACCTTCCTCGCTTTTAAAATGTGAGCCATTGACTGCAGAGGAAAAAGAAAGGCAGAAATGTCACTTAATATTCACACACAAAATTCACCTTAAGCAAAAGTAAATTAATGCATGGAGAAACAACAACTAAAGAAGCCACAAAAAAATACCTTTTACACATCACACATTTAAACAAGTTGTAGATTCCAGGCAAGTAAATACTGGATTTCTCCCAGTTGATGCTCACCCTTCTACTGCAGTACTCCAGAAGAATGTAAATATTCTCTCTGTCTTCAAAGTAGTGGTAAAACTGCACAACATGTCTATGATTAAGCATTCTGTGCAGCTCAATCTCTTTATCAATCTGAAGAGAGAGGGGAAAAAAAAATGTTAGCCTTGCATCCACAAGGTTGAGCAGGCAGCTCTATCGGAACCATTTCAGGAAAAGGGCTGGGCAATCCAGCACACAAAGAGAGTTTGAGGGGGGAAAAAAGGTCATTCGTGCACACACACCTTTTCCCTTTGATGAGGTTTTGCTACTCTGCTGTGAGGAATGATTTTTGCAGCATAAACTTTATTTGTTGTCAAATCTGTCATCTCATAACACTTGGCAAATCCACCCTAGAGAGACATAAGAGAAAAAGGCAATTATAGCAGGTATGAAAGAAGTCCCACACTTAGTCATTCACCAGCTCATGTATTAGTCAATGAGCGCAACTTCCTTTGCACAGGACAATTTAGTAAAAGACAGCTCTTACGTTCATCGTCTATCTGAAGGTTCGCGCCGTGGATCCCCCCACCCCGTATGCAACATCGAAGACATTTCTGTAGGCTTGCCCGAGCCGAAGGCACGGTTCCCCTTGTATTTAGGGGCAGCGATGAACCGAGGACAGGAAGGGTGCTCAGACCCACAGCGTCTGGACCCGAACAGCGCAGGGGCCAGCCCCACTCCGGGCAGGTCGGGGCGGGGGGGCGGTGCGGCGCACACCAGCACCCCCCGGAGGAAGGCAGCCCCG
>NW_009605770.1:23901-40458 GCF_000690535.1 Cariama cristata | reverse complement strand
TGGTAAAACATCCCCTAGGCTAACGTACACCGTATCAAAAAATACAAAGAGTCCAACTGTTTGTATCAAAACACGTCGAGACAAGAAGGTGAGCGATCCAAATGCAATTAGATAAATAGTTCTTAAATTATTTAAACATTGTTATCGTAAACAATAACGAGCAGGGTTCTGGCTCAACATAATAAAAAAAATAATGGTATAGAAGATAATTATATTACACGAAGCACGTGTGTGACGGGGGAACAACGAAGGAAACAGAGTCAATATGACTACACAGAAAGAAACATCTCCCAAGTGACAGGTAACGCCGAGCTGTGGCGGGAGAAGAGCTACGGACAGAGTGCCAGCCCTCAGCGCCACAGGACAACGCGTCCTGCTTCTGCCAACACCTCTGCAGGCTGCGCTCCGCTCCTCTGCCGCAGCAGCTCAGAATAAGCCAGTCAGGGAACCCTGGCACCAAGCCAACACTGTCAGGAGTGCCAGGACAGCTTCACTCCAGCTGACACAATGGACGGAGGCAGGGCATCTTTTCCCCTTCTGCAGATGGTGCCAACCTGCCACCTGGCTCTGCCCAAGCTCCCTGCTGCAATGAGCCACCGAGCATCGGGCCCAGCTGTACCCAGCCCCGGAATGGCCTCCGGCAGTGCAACTCCACTGACTCGCAGCCAGCGAGTCCCCGAGGGGCACCAGGCCCTCCTTAATGTGACACGTGGCTTTGAACTATGCTCACCTGAGAAGACAGGGGCTACAAAATTCTCTTTCAGGATGATTCATGTCCAAGACACTTCACTAAATTGCCTTTTGGAAAATACGGTTGTTATTTGGGCAAAGAAAAATCAGCACAGCTTACAGTTTGAACCCATCCTGTGTAATACAGAAGATCCTGGATTGGCCAGCACGGTCCTGACAAGCGTGTTTTGCTGAGACAGCATTACAAGTTAAAATGAGTAAAACAAAGGCAGCATGGGAAGAGAAAAAAGAAGTCATAAATAGGAGAAAGAAAGCGAGATAGGGAAGGCAAGGCTGGGTCTCCGGGCAGAGGCTGAGGCAGTGCACACCCAAAGGAAGAGAGCTCATCTTAAGGAAACTGCAGCTGCAGAAAGTGCTCCTTGATCCTCAGGAGTTGGACAAGCTCCAGTGAGGATTCTCGCCCTGCTTTCCCTTTTCACCTCTCTGGTCTGGCAGAGAGTTAGTGCTTATGATGCAATAGCAAGGGTTTTTTTTCTTCTTTAATTTCCCTTACAAATAGAAGTCAACGGAAAGCAATGTCCATCCCAAGAAATCAACAGAATATTTCAAAGATTCACCCCATCCCCACCCTGTATTTTGAGTAAAAATCCCCCAACAAAAAACTCCCGACCAACCAAAAGGGGTTTTTTGTTTTTAAGTCTTAAGAGACTTTGAATGATTGTTCTGTGAGGTGCTATTACGACCCTCCACGCCACACGTCTGACTGTGTTCACAAAGAGCTGAGTCACTTTTGCACTCTTTGCATTTCAGGTTTTCTTCTTCCACTGTAGTGTTCATCTCGCCATTATACCCCTCATGTCCATTCTCACTCATCTCCCTTTGTAACTTCTGCCTTTCATCATCTTCCTCCTCCTCCTCTTCCTCCTCCTCTTCCTCCTCCTCCTCATCTTTTACTTTATGAACAATGAAGAGGTGTCTGTTCAAAGAGATGTGAGAGGTGTAGCACAAGCCACAGAACAAGCACTGGTAGGTGGAGCTGTCTGTCTTGTGCCGAGGTATGTGTTCCTGAAACTCAGTACTGATGTCTGTCGCAAATCCGCATTTAGCACATTTCCAATGTGCTTTCAATTTTTTGGCTGCTGGCGCATCTGAACCTGCAGCGGTCACTGCCTCACCCAGCTCATCCGTTGCCATCCTCTTTGGAGATTTTGCCTTAGAAAAATAAGATTAAAAAGTTACTTTATTGTTTTAGCCCATGGAAGAATAAATGCTAAATTCTACATGCATATCTGAAGACACCTGAGGGTGAATACACATCGGTCGTATTTTGATACGAACTAAACGAACCCCTGTTGCATTGCCTTTCCTACCGGTACCCAAACACCTCATCCCAACATGCAGGATCTCAACTGCTGTGCTGCCACATGAGATGGGAGACCTGGGAGGGGTTGGCTGGGCAGAAATATGATGGGGAAAGAAAACTTGGTGTGGGAAGGAGGAGCCCACAGAGCAGGGACAGCTGAGGGACACGGGGATGGTCATTAGCCTAGACAATGCTTCTCAGATTTAACTCTGAACAATTTCCCCTCCACTCAGGATTTTTCTTCATGGCTTCTCTCATTAACTCATCCCCTTTGTCTTATAATCCTGCAGCATGCTTCTCCTCCCATAAGGGTGGCTCACTTGCATATGTCCCTTCACGTGACTTTGTTCTCTCCTTAGCCAGCAGCATTGAGCAGTCTTTGTTTAAGATACAGCTTATAGGCTTGTATTTGCAGACCCAGCTGGAGACATGTGAAGCCACCATCTGCCCCGTTCAGCCGTGTACATCGGCTCTACTTGGGGGAAGCAGCCACCAGCCCATGGAAGTGAATTCTTGAGTTACTGCAGGTTTCCTTACGACATAAACACAGAGGGAGGTCAGTTTTGGCTGTAATCCCTCAACGCTAGGGTACAGATGAATGAAAAATTGCAGTGATATGGAAAACGTATGTCTATTTTTAAAGTTAATGGAGTAAAGAAGCCCAATCAGCCAACCCTTCACTCTAAACCAACCTGAAATAAAATCAGTTGAACAATTACATTTGCTGAAAAAAACTACACAACCCTACTTAGGAGGAATGCAGTTCTTGTAGGTAATGGATCTAATAAGTATTTTAAGACAGAAAGGAAATCTTTCGTAACTAGCATTAAAAACAAGAGAAAAAGAGGAAAAATGTACCAGGCTCATGAACAGAGTGGCAGGGGAGAACAAGGGTAATAACAAACCTACATTAGACCTGGTTACAAAATAGACTGAAAAAAGGCCAGTAAAACACAGGGCCACACGTTCAAGAATATCTTGAA
Source organism: Cariama cristata (assembly GCF_000690535.1). Taxonomy (NCBI): domain Eukaryota; kingdom Metazoa; phylum Chordata; class Aves; order Cariamiformes; family Cariamidae; genus Cariama; species Cariama cristata. The sequence continues at coordinate 37,422 of NW_009605770.1, read as the reverse complement.
AAATGCAAGATATGTTGCCCTCAGCTGCACTTCCAGTTCTGATCCTGACACTGCCAGAGAGAAGCAAACGGGATGGAGTTGAGAGGAGGGGAAGGAAATCTGCCACGTGGACGAGAGGGCTTGACTGCCACAAGGCTGCGGCTCGACATAACACCCCAAGTGAGCAGCTCCTAGCCAGGTACATTTATTTTTCAATGAAAATATATCGGTTACTTCTGCTGTGTCTCTCTCTGGAGCTTTTGCTTTGGCCATCTGGGATAAGTCTGGGTTTTTGATGCCGTGCATGAGGCTGATGTGATTCTCCAGCATGAACGGCTGAGGAAATGTCTGATTTTCATCTGTGCAGTACCTTGGAAATACAAAAAGGAATAAAATTTATTAGAGGAAATGCCCAGCTGTTTGTTTCCATCCAAACAGGTCTTCATTATGTGCCAAATCAATAGGTGTCATTGGAGACAGAGGCTGGTGAGTAATGTACTATTAGATTACCAAAATATGCAACAAATCATCGTTTTAATAATAAAACATTACCCCTGAGAGAAATCTAGAACAGTTTAGAATTTACCACAGTAAGCATGAATGAGAATGAGAGTAGGGCACATCTTATTTACAGTACAGTACTAAATAAATACAGGGACCAGTGGAGATCAGGCCCACTGTGATATGTGCTACATAAGTACAACATAAATAATCAAGATGGAAAATGCATGGGAGAAAAACAACTTTCAGACCTACGCACAGAGGGACCTCAGGACTTATGTAACACTGAGGAGGCCTGCAGCAGAACCAGGTTCTGCATCTAGCATTCCCAAGCACCAGTGCAGCATCACATCCACAAGACCATGTGAATCATAACACACTTAAAATTCTTACAGAACTGCTGAACTTCCAACTTTAATAACAATAACCTAGGCAGAAGCACTCATGAATGCATCATTTATATGTAACTATTCTTGTTACAACTTGGTAGGATTCAACAGCTGCTAGACAGCATGGTTGACATTTCAAAAGGAGATGTGAAGGGGATGTGCCATCTATTAACCTTTACTCCTGGATGACCGAGGTCTACTGGAAGTAAGTGCCAGGTCTTGGAGATACATAAAACATCCCTCTGCAGCATGGTGAAGTACACAGAGGTCTCCGTTAGCAACTGGGGAACCCAAGATTGACTTTGTACTCTTCTGCTGCCTGCCAGCGTGACATGTGGAAGGTCCATCAGCTATGCATTGACCTGAGCAATGAGGCAAATAACACCAGACTTCTCTGAAATGCACAAATTGCAGTTGAAATGTAAGCAGCAAGGGATGAAAAGCAACAGAGAGGAGATGAAGTGTCTCTGGGCAACAAAGCCATCTTTTAATTTAAGAGAGAAGAAGATTCCTACTGATCTTCCAGTAACTAGATGGAAATAAAACAACAGTCAGTAATGATGTGAAAATGCAGACATGCTCATTGAATACTTCTGGTTTTTAACAGGAACTGCTTAGATGATAAATCAATATTTAATAACGATGGAATTCTCCCTCATGGAGGAAAGATGAGAGGTTATTAAGTGGTACTTATCAAAAATAAACATGTTGAAAATCCAGCGTTCCAGATAGTTTGTACTTAAGACTTGGAAAATAAGAGCAAGTTCTCATAAAAATAACCAAGGAAATTATGAAAGAAAATACACAAAATATCAGAATATTTTGCAATTTGTCCTAATTTAGAATTCTTTACATGTGAGCCGTGAAAGATGCCTTCCTAACCTGAATTACTGCAGTGACAAGCTTGGCAGGAGGGTGTTCAAGCAAGTCCTCCATCACTGGTTTCTCCCTACAAATTTAACAGAAGGCAGAAACCTAAGCAGGCCAGGGGCAGAAGGGGAAATTACAGTTTGAAATGTTAGAAGCCAGAGGGAGGTCACCTACAAGACAGCATGCTGGAGTCACAAAAATATTCAATTGTCAGTTCAATGACAAACTGCACTCATTCTTCACGTGGAAACCCAGGAGAAGAGGGTGACATGAAGTTAAGGCAAAACCACTGAAAGGAGTAACAGGCGAGACTGATACAAACTGCCTGGTGGGAAGAAGGAAAACAGACACCAGCAACCAAGGGAAAAAAAAAGGAGCAGCAGAGATGTGATGCCTTAGAGAGTGCAGAAAGGAGTCGACAAGGAATTCAAAGAGATGGGAGGATTTGCAAGCAACAGTCACGGTGGAGATTTTTAGAACAGCGCTCTGGACAAACTAAGAGAGATCAAAGGGGAGACTGAAGAGAAGACCTTGGATCCAAACAAAGACCAGCTGTTGGAGGTGCTACGACAAGAATTTCAAGGAAGAGGTTTCATTTGAGGGCTGTGATTTCAGTAAGTCTCCCACTACAATGATTAAAGAGAGCACAACCACTGTCCAATTAAGACTTCATCAATAGATTTTTGAGAAAGAGCAACTACAAGCATAAGAATTAAATACAATCACAAATCACTTGAATTTCTAGCTGTGTATTCTTTGCTGTAAACATGGCATGATCGTGGACCCTTAGGTGAAGCTGTGGATCCACAACTGTGTGTCGTTCTGAAAAGTAACAGAAAAACTGGACTCCAGGGCCTGTACAACCTAATGCATACGGTAGGCTGGCACGTCCCGGGTTGTTAGGTATTTCCATACAAATCCTTCTTCCCAGCTAGGCCTGATGTTCATTTTGATTCTGATACACTCCACTTTGAAAAAAATTGATCCAGACAGAATAGATTTATACAAATCAGGTGCACATAACTCCAAAGACCATCACCCACAAACTTAAAGCAGAATGAAACATACTGGGAGCCAACATTTCATCTTCTCCAGAGGTTCCAAGTCAGAGCACAGTTACAAGAAATAGAAAGTTTAGAAGTCCCGGCTGAAAAATGAGTCAGGAATGTATTCCTATCAGGCCCCAGTGGTGATGCCAATACTTTATCCATTTACTAAAAGCTATTGTGGCTCACGAGGCAGTCCAAAGAAATAAAGTACACGAGGGATGTACTCTTCAAAACAGGCTTTTAGTAACTTAAGTGCAGTAAAGTGACAACACACTCTTCAGAAATACTTGCATTAAACCAAAATTTTAGTTAAATTAAAAAATAATCCCACAACCTACATCACTGCAAACTTCCAACACAACTGTGCTTTAATGCTGTTTCAGAAGGATGTGTCAGAATGAGACAGGAAGCAAGTCGGCACAGTCGCTCAGCATATGACTTATTCTGCAACAGCAGATGAGAACACAGCAGTTGTACAGACAGTTTTGTAGGCACTGGGCTTTGTCCTGAACTGAAAACTATATTCACAGTTAAAATATGTTCACCACCAATGATCTTCATTCACTGCTGATTTACATAGCTCATCTGAAGGGTCCAAATCCATTTTCCAACTTTGAGGTGTGTCTTCCCAAGCAAGTCCAGCAGCCTTAATTCTCCATTGCTCTGCAGCTTGTGCAGTCAGTTCTGCCTGCGTAAAGTGGTAGCAAGATCTAGTGCCCTGGTTCATTAGGATTTTACACACCTTTTGTACCATTTTTTCATGGGGAAGGCACAAGAGTGATGCATGACTATACCAACCACGAAGTAGTGAAAGATTGGCCCAACATTTTATCGGCTGTTCCAGAAGGGTGCACAATATAATTCTCATTTTGCACCTGCAGATCTCAAATCAAACCTCACTCTAAGTTTCCAAAGGGTATTGTGCAGTCAAAAGCAAGGATTTATTTTAGCCACCAAGTCTCTCACGTTTAACATACTCTTCTTCTGACTCTCCCTCAGTAACTTATAGCCTGGAGTAGACAGGAGCACACAAGATCTATTACAAACGGCTTCCAAACTTGAAGGATTAGCCTGTCATTGAAAACAAATTTGAAAAGTGGCATTCAGTACGTACCGGCAAGTATAAACTTTCTTTGCTGTGTCATGATTATTGCGGATGTGTCTACGCAGACTGTTGGAGGCATTAAATGAGCGTTCACACTGTCGACAGGGATATCTCTTCATAGACTAGCAGAAGAACAGAAATATCTTTTAATAACAGGGAGATGGAAGGTGCTGACTGGATTCTAACATTCCCATGCTCTTTATCTGGACCTTACCGCTCAGGTGCAAAAAATCCCCCTTCCACTGATAAAGATCACTGAGATTTTGGGGTCCCACTAATACTCAGCCCAACAGTTGGCTAATACCAGCACTGGTCTTATAAAAACCAGGGCTAGCTAAAGCATACGCTTGATTTTTTTTTTTAATAGAAATTGCATTAGCTGCTTCTCCTGTGGGCTCATTTCACTATAGGACCCTCTGCAGAATTAATTCAGTGGAAGGTCCCTTCTGCCCCAGAAGGCAGGACCCTGGTGTGAAGTACAAGCCCACTTAGTCTTCTCTGTCCTTGTAATTCAGCACGATAAAAGGGCAAGATGTTAAAGAGCACCACATAGTCCCACTTGTTATCCATGTATGATATCCATGTCGCCCTACAAAACTCTGCCCTGTAACTATCCTCCTCCTTTTCCTACAGTCCTTTGTATAACCTGCATGCATTTAATTTAAAATCATCTTAGACTTGTTTAATGAATACAACGCCCATACTGTGGGCACTTAAACATACAATACATTAATCAATACATATTGAACTTAAATATTTGGCAAATTTCCTACTTCTGTAAAAATCAAATGGGAAAATCCAGCATTGTCACCCTGGCCCCATCTTCTTCTCTTTCTGCTTATCAAGTGGGACAATCCAGCATCCCTCAAGTCAAGGAATCAAAGACCACGATCCAGATTTCCACAGCCTCTGCTGATGGGACTCAAGAAGGGTGACTCAGTATATCAAACAAGAAGTCCTGATGCCAAAGTACTAAGAAATCTGGCTGCACACATCTTGGCCTATGTTCTGCCAGCGAGTAAGGATTAGCTTGACAGAAGTAGGTCAAGACAACACAAGGCTTGAGCTGGATGAAACCACAAAAATCGAGATTTACAGTTCTTACAATGATAGCTCTGTGCACTGCATGAGTCTATTACTCTTCCCCAGTTAGACGCGGTGATATATACCAAACAATACATCATGCAGAGGAACTGTATGTCCTTCTGTAACTTTGAGTGTACATAGTTTAGATAAGACTGTTGAACCAGCAGCTGAAGAAGACATGACGTTCCATCCACTTACTCAGATGAGCCAAAGAGGAAGCCTGACATTAGATGTAGTGGGAGAAGGAACAGCAAAGAGGATGAGGTATGCAGGTTGTAGAGTATATGATCAAGGACAGAAAGTGTGCTTACTACAGGCTACCTCATTTTTTTTATTCTGGTCCTGAGCTTACTCCTCAGTGAGCTGGAAAACAGATTCTCCATTTCTTTTTGCCCCAAATATTAACAATTATCAGACTCTTTTGCTAAAAATATCTTGTTACTTAGTTGAAGTGTTTCATCTGAGTCCTTACCCTCCCATGACTTCTCTTCATGTGGGACACATAGGTTTCCCGATCGGGGATCCACTGTGAACATTCCTTGCAAGTCCAACCAGTTCTTCTCAGTCTGGACTTGGATTCGGGATTGTGCCCTTCCATCCTCATGTCCTTCCTTGGCAGAGAGGAGTGGGAAGTCCCATTGGCTACTGACAGCTCCTTTGGTGCGGTATGAACCTGGTTCCTTGATGCCTTCTCAGATTTCTGTCGAAAGTTTGAGAGCTCCTCAGGATTTTGGGGGACTCCATGAACACCCTAGATAATAATGGAATGACACATAACATTTATATGTAATTCATATTATACACCTTTATTTATAAATAAATAACATCTACTATTTAAATAAATAAAGTCCCCTACTCCCGCAAACAATATGTTGACGTCTTGCTCCTGCACATCCTCTCATTTCCCCATGAAGCTGGCTGCAGTGCTTGCCCCAGCAAGAGATTTTCCCAAGAAATATGAAGCGTCTATTCATGTTTTCTGCATGACAACAGCGCCCCTTGGTGGTGCCTGTTTAACATTTTGGATGAGTTCTGAGAACTCTGGTTAAACAGGGAAGATGTAATAGAAGAGAAATGTTAACCGTCACTGTTTTAAGAGCCTAAGCTCTAAAAACACAGAGCTTTGGTAAGCTCTGAATTGAATGTTTGCTGTTATCTTGGGGGCTCCAAAGCTGCTTCATCTTTGCTCAAGGGATGGGAAGAGACAACCTCTCAGTTCCTCCAACTCCACTTTCTTAAATTCTGCATTGTCTATTGCTATTTACATTTTCACGGTTCAAAACTTTGCTCCTGACAAATAAAAGCCAGCATAAAGCCAGAAACCAGTCTTACAAGGAATATGTCTCCAGGCATATTCCTTTGGTTGTTCAACAGGTCAAAATCCAAAGTCCCCCAAAAAGTTATTTTAACAAAGAAAACTGAACGTAAGGAAAATAATCCAGAAATGAAGAGCTGTGGGAAAGCAAAAGCAAGTAAAATAGCAACATACCAAAGAAACCTCAAGATACTCCCCTAGGAACAACAACAGTTCATCCACACAAAAGGGATAATTTAGAGGTTTAATTGTGCACAGTAAGTCATAACGGGTAAAGTTTCAACACACGAAGGCCCCAGGCCTTTGGAAGTCTTTCTGTGGGTTACACACCAAACAAACTTCAAAACACAAGGTCTCATCTGAGAAGCCTGCGTGCTTCGCACCTGATCCAGCTGATGTCCGCAGAAGCTCTTGCATGCTACGGCAGGGCAATGATAGCTGCTCCGCAGCATTGCCAGCTATTTATGGTAACGAACAATTCACCCTTCTCCCTACCTGGAAATCTCAAGAGCGTTTTCTGAGCAAAGAGTACATTAGCACCCATTTCTCCTGTTACTACACCACTGGGGGTAAAAAAAAGGAGCAGAGAAAAATGAACTGACTTCTCTGCAAAACCAATAACAGGAACCAGACCTTCTAACTCCTACTTTTACGCATTAACAACGGGAAGCCAGGAAAGATGAGAAGGCACACGGTTTCTCTATTTTGCATGTAGGTACACATTATGCAGCACCTCCTATAAACTCTATATTGCATAAAGAAGCAGGATCTGATAGGAGAGATGGGTTAGTGCAATTACTACCCTGCCACAGCCAAAAGCCTTCTTCAATTACCATCTCAAAGACCTGTTGATGGCCAAATACAGCCTCGTGGTTAAAAGACAAAAGTTTTGTTGCGGAGATATCAGTGTGCTGGTGCACAAACTGTTGCAGGCAGGTCCCTGGGCATGGGATTTACAAATGAGCCACAACAAGCTGTGTACCTCAACTCAAGCCCTCTTTTAGCATTGGGGTTGAATGCCTCTTTGAAGGTCCGCGCCTTAATCTCAACTCTATTTTCCTAGCTATAATACAGGAAGATTAGCAATCATCAACTTCAGAGGAGGGCTTCAAATTTTATATTCATTACTGCATGCAAAGCATTTCCAAATTTGCAAGTTAAAGACATGAGGGAGAGAGCAAAGAAGTAGTTTTGAATGCTTTTTGCTTTTAGGAGTGAGCTAACGAATCTTCTTGCTTTTTAAGTGTAAGTATCAACAAAACAAAGTCACTGATTAAAAAAAAAAAGTCCCTTTTTTTCCTAATCAAAGGGAAATACGATTTTGCAAGCTCTTTCTTCAGAATGCCAGCAAGAAATCTTCCGAGAGGATTTCCACAGCAGTGTTGTTAGACGCTGTACATAGAAACATACTAAGACAACAGAAAAATGTGGCGCTCACACATTTATGGGATAATCAGATCTGCAAGTCCTCACACGTGTCCCGCTAGAAACCACCACCAAATGGACAACAACCGGCTTTTCATACTTATAAAAGAGCGATAAATGATAGCGAGATTATTGCAGTGCTTATTGCAATATGAACCATTACTGAGGGAGGGCAGGTTCAAAGCACTCTCCAGACCACCATTTCCACAAAGTTTTAGTGTTGCACACAACTATCCACTTCGGACCACCTTCTGGAGCAGCCTGAGTGGTGCCAGCATGGATGCACACAAGGTGGCGGCCCCACCTCCCAAAGGCTGGTACCTTCAGGGCAATCACTTCTGCCTCTGTCACTCCCCTCTTGCAATCTGGTATGGTTCTGCAGGCAAGTGGGGCAGGCAGGGAAGTGGGGTGTTAAATGCCATGCAGTCTCTCTCTGAGGCAGCTGCAAAGGGGCTAAAGTTCTTCAGGTGAGCACTCAAAAGAAGGACATTCAGCTTTCATTATATAAATTGAGTAACACTGTGGTCAGAGAATACTTATCCCAGTCTCCCAACCAAAGATAAAGCTCCTGCCCCAATTTATTCACTTCCTTGAGTTTAATATCAAAAAGATTTACCTGTAGAAAACAAGCCTTTGTCATAAGGTTAAATTACATATAGATAAGAGTAACTGCCTGCATTATTATCAACTAACACAAAATGCACCACTGATGTTTCCAGATAATACTGTAAATCATTGTAGTCTATTTTTCCACTGATATATTCCTCAAGAACCTTCCACTTCTTCAACCAATTACTTCACACAGTTGATGTAAACTCTCTATGAACTTAAAATATAGGATCTCATATTCAGTAAGTGGTGGGAGTTACTTACCTTAACATGCTGCATTAACTGCTGTTTCTGCATATACACCAGCTGACAATGTGGGCACTTAAACACTCCCACTAGCAACTTGTTGGTGTTCTGCTGGAAGTGCTCTTGGAGCAGCTTCTTCTTGTTAAAGACTGTCTCGCAAGAGCATTTGTAGATCACCCTGGAACAATTAAAAAAAGGAAACTCAGTCTCTCTTCGTTAGTTATCTTAACAAGACAGTGGAAAAAGTTATCTCAGCAACTTCAGAAAGGGATGGGCTTCTGAGGATGGCTGTGCTCTCAATGTATTGTTAACACACACCCATGTCGACAACTGAACCATTAACTCAACTGGGAAGAACAACAAAATGCCTCAGGCACATACCACAGCTTTCTAAAAATAAGTTTACTTCTATGCATATGCATAACTACCTGGGGGGGGGGTAAGTGCAGACAGATGGGAGCAAACTGAAAGTACACTAGCTATCTACACATTACTTTCAATCCCATCTTTCCATAGTTCCTCCTTTAAAGCACGCATTTTAGGCACTAGCTCAAGCCTTGGAGGACAAAACTACAGAGTGGAAAAAACAGGAGGTTTCTCTCTAGTGATTTTTCAGGGTAATGCTGCATGGTGGAACTCTCCTCTTCCTTTTGAATGCCAGATACAGCAGTTGCCCTGGAGCCATCTAGCAAGAGGTGCCACTTTGGGTCCTGCTGGAGAATAAGGCAACAAGTTCCTTTTATGGATGTTTAGCTCTTCCCTGCCCAAACCCCTCTCCTCCTACCCAGGAAACGATGTTCATACCAAGGAGAACATGCTGCAGCTAGGAACAGACCCCCACTGGCAGACAAAGTGAGAGATCTTCTCATATGAGGACAGAAACCAAAACCAGAAAAAAACTGGAGGGAAAGGGGGAATCCTGGAGCTACCCAGCAAAGGAGAAGAAGAGATAAAACCAAAATACTTACTGAGTAGTCTTGTGAGGCTCTGCTGGGTGCTGGCTGGTCATGTGAGCCGTGGTGCTGTCAGCTGACTTGAAGGCCATCGGGCAAAAAGAACACTTGTGGAAGACTTCGCAGTGTTTCTCATGGATGTGCACTTTCAGCATGGCGAGGGTCATGAAGACAACTCCACAATGGATGCACCTGGGGGATGCACAAAGAAAGAGCCGAGTTACAGCCACAGTGTTGCTTCCAATAAACATGCAAAGTGGTGCAGACAGAGGAAAGCACCAGGCTACTGTGGGTCCTTGTTTAGTCTCTTCAGTAGCAAAGTGGAAGAGTTAAGGAGGAATATGATACAGGAATTCACAAGATGGGCAGATCTCACAACTAGATGTTAGTGACAAGCAAACAAGATCTATAAAAGAAGCCTTCAAGGAGTAAAACAACCCAGAAAGAATAAAGGAAAATGTGGCTCAGCAAAATGCCAGCCCTGTGAAAGCCAATTTCGCCACAGGTGCAAGTGAAGAACTAAAGTAAAAGTATCTGATGAGATCTCCAGGTAGCAATAAGCAGCATAAATACTAGTTAGTCCCCAGTACAAAATAAAATGTGGCTAGGAAATCTTCAGTAACCCTGTACAATTGCTTCTCATATTTCACTAAGCACTAGGGAACAATGACAGCAACAGCAAAGATACTGAAAACAGCAACAGAAACACCCAAGAACTGATTAAGCTCATTAAAATCATTAAGACACAGGTGTTGCCTGGAAAGTGCTTGTCTGGGAGCTGCGTGGATGCTCTGTGAGAGAGGAAGCAGAGGTTGGACATGGAGCCACAGGATTCACCTCAGCAGCTGAAAACAGAGGCGAGCTGAAAGCCTGGGGCCAGGAGGAGAGCCAGGGTCACCCTGTGAGTCTCAGCCTGCCTCTCCTCCCAATGTATGCCTGCAACAGGCCTTGCCTGATACTCCCCCAAGATGGCAACAACCGGCAGCCTTACTATATTTAACTTTAATACTACTCCTGAGAACCCACCCGCCTGCTGTGCACCGAGGGAAGCCACACACCAACACTAGAAGGGCACATGAGGATGCAGACGCCTGCCTCAGCCACACCAGCTGTGGGGTTTACCATCCTCATAAGAGCACCTATGCTGATCCAGGACCAGAATAGCCTCTCCTAAGAAGATTCAATCAAAATGACTAACAGCGGATCTCCACTTAAGCCAGTGCTACATGTACAGACCACTACAGTGGATAAGCTCAGCCAGCCAATCCAGGGAGCCAACGCTTGTTCTAGTAGGATGTGAGACACACATAAGGGATAACTTCCTCCAGCCAGCCTGGAGTTAAGCCACCTTATAAATATCTTTCCTCCTTCATTCTGAGGTCTGCTGTTTGCCCATGGTGCTATTAGGGTTTGTGCATTTGGTAGTGCTGTGGCATGGATGCTGCCATCGCAGATGGACCCCAGCTATCGAGCAACTGGAAGAGCTCCAAGCCCGTATCAAAAACAAACAAGCGGCTAGATTATCCTTCCCCCTGAACGAGCCTCCCAACAGCGTTTAGGAAACAAGCCCATGCTTTGAAGTTACACTTCAAAAGATCATTAGGCAGAAGCCAGCCTGAAGAAGCCAAACTCCCTCCCCTCAAAATATATACAGAAATGCTGTTTTCTTAAATTTAGAGAGGGAAGCAGTGACAACAGCTGGTGTCATCTTTGGGGAAGCATGAAGACATTCTGCTCAGGTAGCTCCGTCTTCAAGACTGATCCTCATTCACGTGAAATGGAGAGACAGACTTCCTAGTGTAGTAACACCAGGAACCATGTTATTATGGGAAAATAAATTCCCAAGTATAAATGGAAGAACAAATGCTAATCCTGACAGTAAGGTCTGGCTGGTACATTCAGGAATATCTGACAGGCTTCTTCCACAAACATTCCCCAAACTAACAAGAGAAGGTTTGGCATTATGCTCAGTTTTGGTAAGTACTTTATTTAGAATTAGGGATGAAATAAGTACTAACTCAGGGTCAAGTGTTCACAAATTAATTTAATTTACAGTAAATGGAAGTTTAAACAGCATCCACTTTGAAATCAAGAATCCCACTGCCAGAAAGACGAAGTTTGATAAAGTAAACTAATTAGCACAACGAAGTGGATGGAGGATGTCAGAGGCTTGCCATGTGATTTCTGCAAATTGCAAATTCTGCTGTCATCTCCCCAGCAAGGGGCAATAATTTGCAAGAGGAGACTCTTGGATAGCCTCAGGACAAGAAGGGGTGGCCTAAAAGTCTTGGAAAGCATCCTTCAAGAGAAGGTAGAGCTACAAGATGTTTTCTTAACCCTCTGAACATTTCCTATGCCATCACCTTCCAGTCCCTTAACTCTCCTGTGCAGGAAAAAGAGTCCCAAATCAATGGGGACACCTGGAAGGTGCTTGCAAAAGGTGGGGTGGTGACACTTGGAGCCAAGTGGAAAGGTACATTTAGGACAGGCTTGTTGATTTTAATTTTTAACTGCAGAAGACCTTTCTCATTTTCAGTACAATCACTAGCCATGACTAAAACCCAAATAAAACAATCTTACTCCAAACTTAATTGAATGCATTGGGGTATTAGCAGAAAAGGAGACAGAATAAGGACTGATCACAAAAACAAAACCAAACTTGTGCATCAGAAATTCAAGAAAAACAGGGATATAGTGAGAAGCAGCAAAAGTCAAGCTGATCCTGGGAGGGATTTAAAAGAACTCCTCGGCTTTTCAGCTTTGCGAGTAACAGAAGTGAAAGAAAAGAAGTCACCACGTGACCGTGGGGCAGATGCCATGGATTATCTAGATACAGTTCTGCAACTAAAATTATTTCTTCTGTTTTCAACAATGCCAATAACATCAACCCCACAGCAGAGAGAAGCAAAGATAACAAGAATGGCACAGACAGAAGTTCACCTGTCTGGTAGACTCAGTTTTCACAGATGAGCTTGAGCTGATGCAAATTAGAGAAGTTAAAGAAACTTAGTTTCCAGAGAAGCTGGGCAAAGCTAAAAAGTCCATAAGTACCATTTTTGAGCTCTCTCTTGGTTTAGATCTTCATTAATGCCCCTGGCACTGAAAGTGGATATTTGCTAATGACATCTGTAGATGGATGGAAGCTCTTGTTGCTGACAAGGATTAAGGCATCATAAAGATATTACTGTAATACATCTGGAATTAATAAAGATTTTTAAAAATGCCAGGTCATACACTTAAGAGTCAGGACCAAGCTCTGCTGTACGCTGCGAGCCCATCAGCTGGAAATAGAGGAGAAAGGACTTGCACTGGATCACTGCTAAAAGATTGAGCTTCCTATATAATGCAGCTCAGGCCAGCATAACCCTGTGATGCATTAGGTGTCGATGGGGATGGGGATGCTGCACAAGCAGCTCAGTGCAATGAAGTTATGCCTGCATTTGGGATTCTCAGGTGCCAATGAAGTGCAAAGAACTGCACCAAACCTGTGGTTAGTTTCCTGACATCTACTCCATTCCCATTTTTCCATCTCGGAGAAAACATTTTTTTTCCAGCTTTCCTCCTCTCAGATTAACTCATTTTCAAACAGCCCAAGTATCACAGCCATTTAATTTGCAATGGAATTAATTCTTTGTTGTGGGCTGTGCCCCCTCAAATCAGATCCCACATAAAAAACCCTTATCTGTCCATAATTAAATTCAGAATCGGTTTGTTATATGTCTCTTGTCTTTACGGTTGAAAGAAAAAGCCCTTGACAACCTAACTGTGATTTCAGAACAAACCACACAGTGGACGCTTCCTGAATTTGCAGACATCTTAAAAGAACAGCTCCAAGAGCAGAAATTGCCCTATTAATCTTAAATTTCAAAGTATTTAATGGCAATCAGAGAAAAACAGAACTTTAAGTAATTTTAAAAGGTCACCTAGTCTCATCTCGCAAGCAAATCATCTGTGTCTTAAGAGCTGTGCTGAGGTGACTGAAACATGCCAAGGA
>NW_009605770.1:8886-23870 GCF_000690535.1 Cariama cristata | reverse complement strand
TAGGGAAAAGTAATGTCTTTTATTAAAGCAATCAATTTGGTTGGAGAAAAGACAAGGCATGCACATTCACACCACTGCATCCAGAACCTTGGGAGCTTTCCTCCATCTGTCTCAGTTCATGAGAAGTGGGAGAGTCAGATGGGCATACAAGAAAATAATCTATGCCCTTCTCATGAAGGCACACATCCCTCAGTCCATTATAACTGAAGTAAATATATGTTCAAACCTTAAAGAAATTTAGAGGATTAAGATCTGCAATCTTTTTGCTGTAAATATCAATCGTGAGATGCCTGTCTGCAACTTGAATACAACACAAGTGTCTTTCTGTGTACAGCTGCCTCAAAATCATTTCTGCTCTCAGAAACCTCCTCTTAAATCCGTAATTCCCCATTTAAAATGTGTTTTGTCATGCAGAAAACCACGCCACGCTGGGGCTACATCCTCTTTCATTTCTGCTGTAAGGAAGACACACTTCCAAAGATCTAAATCCTCGCTTCCCATTCACTCTCGCCATCTTGGCACAGACCCTCTGGAGCTGCACAAACCTGAATCCGACTTTGCGGGAGTAATGCAGGCAGTTCTCCTTGACATGAGTTTGGAAATAGGCAGAGCGGCAGACGGCTCCACACTCCGGGCAGCAGTATGGAGACTTGTGAGCGTGGATCCTCTGGTGAGCACAGTAACTGCACTGGTTGGGCAGCATCATCTGGCACACTTGACACGTCTGATGAAAGAAAGGTTACATTAGTTATTCTCTATTTGTTTTTTATCCCCCTAATTCACACTAGAAAGCTTAAAGGTTTAGAGGAAGCTACAGCACATTCCTCTAGTATTAGCATTAACTCTACTAAGCTCTTCGGCTAGCCTCCTTATCATCTTTTTCCACAACCACCCTAACACCTTCCACAATTAGCCATTCCAAATGACAGTATCCATTCTTAAACCATGTCCTCTGTGGTTTATTTCCTTTTCCCCTAAAAAAGGAAAACAAAATCTTTCACCTCTTAGCTCTGAAGATGTTCTACTTGGTCACTGCTTTCATTTCTGCATTAAGGCACTTGAGAAGAAAAGCACTTTTCTCAACAAGTCACCACCCCACACCAAAATCACCCAAGAAAAGCAGGAAAACTCCATTACGCCCCCATTCAAAACCCTCACTGCTGAATGCAGCGTAGTCCTGACGTGCAGCAGCCTTCCCCACCAAAACCACAGTTGTGTCTCACAAAATTTCTTTGGACCAGATGAAATCTGAACTTTCAAAGACCGCAAACCACGTGTGCTATGATACCCTTATAGAAACTTCTTGATAACTAGAAATGATGTAAAGACTCTTTCTCTCACTGTTTCTGCACTCTTTATGAAATCCATTTCTTTTTCCCTACCCTTAAAAGGGCCACATTTACTATCAACACTGCTTTGCAGAAGCAGCATCATTTACTTGACATGTAAAGTTTTTCATGTGGACATACCATCCCAGTTTCAACAGCTGTCAAACCTCTGCTCCTTTTCACAGGTGTCTCGACTCTTCTGTATTCCTTCAAAGCCTAGAAGCAGCTACTCATCCTCTGTAGGATGCACATTACTTCATGCTTAAGCACGAGTAGAGCTGGAATAAATACCAGCCCTCCAGCCTTGAGCCCTTTAGGAGCTCAAACTCTCTTCTGTCATTAATAAACCCATGCAAAATTACTCCTCTGCTCCTAACTCTAGCTTAAGAATGAACTACAGCAAGCAGCTAATTATGGATTACCAAATCAGGTAATTTAACTACATCATTTCTTCCGCTACGGTTAAAGAAGGTTACAGGGCTCATTAGATCAGAGATGGTGAGAAGTCGTACCAGAGGGTATGTCTACATGGTCGAACAAAGCTTTTAATGTAGCATGTGCTCACACAGATGGGACAATCCCAGCCCTGCAGACTTCACTGCTGACAACCAGGGTAGAAACCCAGGACAGAAGCCCCTAAATCTGACAAAAAAAATAAAATGAAATTAAGGGCCAACTCCATTTTCTATATCATTGCTATTTCAGGCAGCATTTCTGTGATGCTCCACTATATAATATCCATCAGGAACTGTCAAAAACACTGCAGGTAATAGAAAGCATCATTTATAATAAAATGCAAAGCTATGACAAACCTGAAAAGGGGTTGGAGGTGGGGGATAAAAAAAAATAGGCTCTCAAAGGATGAAACTGCAGAAGTTGCAAAAAACATCAAAAGCCTCAGACACATGATCTGAGACATGTTGCAACCTAAGTTTAGAGGAGGAAAGGTTTCCCCAGGAAAGAGAGAAATGGGTGGAAGAAAGCATATTGTAGAACTCCCAGGCACGCACCCAAATAAACTCAATATTTCAGCCCTTCCCCAAATGCTGGTGAAGCCCCCTAATTTCAGCAAGGAAAAACTACTACTGAGGCATGGTCTGAGTTGTGAAATATAAATGGGAACGGGAAAATGGGAAATAGAAAAGCCCCCAGCACCTCCCTGCGAGGAGCTGGGCGGGACCTTAAATTCTCCAAAGCTCTCTCAAATCTCCAAATAAGAGCTAGAAGAAGAAATCAATGTTCAGGGCAGGTTTATTGTGTTTTATGGCATTTTTTCCTAACTGGGTTTTGATTTGCAATGGTAAATTTAACTTCTTGGCATTGTTAAAACAGGACTCTTCTCGCTTTGATCTCGTCTAGTATTTAAGGCAGACCCAGCACAACCACAAGTTGAACGCACCTTTGCCCTTGTAACTTAGCGAGAAACATCTTCTCTCCAGATCCTGCCTTGTCGAAGCCAATTTAGTTTCGAGTTTAAGTCTGCAAAGAAACAGTTTGGGGCTGACCTCTTCCTCCCCAGCATGCCATACCCACTGCCCCCAAAGGCACCCTGGCAATCAGCACACGTTGAAAACCTGAATATTCACTGCTGTGTGTGCTTCTGCTGGATCTAAAATATGCCAAAATCACCTGATTAATTAATGGGCTCCATGCCTAGGCACTGCTGCGTGGGGATGTGCAGGATACGGCAGAGGAGCAGCGAGATCCAGTCACCTCCCTTGTTAGGTGAAAGGCTCAGTGGGGACCAAAAATGTGCTAACATAGGGCAGAAAAGTTTTGGGGACAGCTAGCAAGAGGCATCGAAACTAGTGGTTATCTTCCGCAGGCTCCGCAAGCACAGGAAGCCTGCCAGAGAATGTGTACACACGATACAGGAATAAAAAGAAAGACTCAGCAAGGATAAGGCTAAATGATTTTACTGCATCTGCAGATGCTGGGGAAGAAGCTGGAAGGATTCCCATGCTGACACCACACTCCGCAGGGGGGACAAAAAAAACAGCCCAAGCCTCTGAGTTCAGACCATCTTATGGAAGAGTCAAGAAGTTAGGGAGTAAACAGACAAAACAAAGAGCAATGAGTCACAAGGATGAATTAGTAAGAATAAGGAAAACTGTCATTTTTAACCAGCATTACATCTGTACTTGGGAAAAGTCAATGCAGCTTCTCCCTTCCTGCTTCATGAACCCATCCGAGCTCTCCAGAGGAATCAACAACCACGTGGGTAAGGAAGATCTGACCTGTAGATGGGTCAGGCTACCTGTATTTCCCAAATGGTTTTGCAACACCCTTCAGTAAAGGATTTTAAAGAAACTAAGCTGCCACAGCATAAAAGAGGAAGGTTTTTGCTTGGATAAATAAACTTGTTAGAAGAAAGGAATAAGCAGTCGGTTTTTTGATGGAGGAAGATCCCCAGGAAGTTCTGCTGGGATTTAGGCTCTTCAAAATAGTCTCAAAGTATCTGGGAAAGGGAAATGAGCTGCGAAACAGCAAAGAGTGATGATCATAACTCAGTAACTCAGCACGTTACAGATAAGAACTGACCACAAAGAAAT
This sequence comes from Cariama cristata, assembly GCF_000690535.1. Classification (NCBI taxonomy): domain Eukaryota; kingdom Metazoa; phylum Chordata; class Aves; order Cariamiformes; family Cariamidae; genus Cariama; species Cariama cristata. Next base: position 19,990 of record NW_009605770.1, on the reverse strand, counting down.
GCAAAAAGACCATGCAGGACTGAGTGACTGCAAAATAAAATGGCAGGTTGTATTTTTCCAATGAATCAACCACGGAATACAGTAGAGCTGAACAAGGTTCAGTGGAGGAAAAAAAAAAATAGAACCAGCATCTTTATGCTCACGCTCATCCTTTTCTTAACACCTGTAGAAGATGCGAGGCCAGAAATCCTGCCCAGAGGTATTATATGAGGGAGGGTCTACTTGTCCATTTTACACCAGGAGCTGCGGCATTTGTCACAAGCAAACAGGCAGTCGCATGTGGGCTTCCTCGCTGAAGGCTTCATCTTGGAGCCAGAGTGGCTTTTTCTTTTGCAAGTCTTCTGCTTTGTATGAGAAATTGTAACTTGGTTCCAGATGTCACATTTTTATCTCTCTCCTAGTTTTCCATGACTTTTCAAAGAAGTCTGGCAGCAATTTGAGACATTCATTAGTCAGTTAATTCTAAAGCATATTACCAGGATATGATTCTGAGTTGTGTAATGTCTGTGGTTTTCATATACTCCTATAGACTACACTTTAATCAAGAGTTAGTTATTACAATTTTTCTTTAATTCTGGTTCGCCTGCCACATTTCACTTGGGCTTTTCTTCCAGATGTCACATTCACGCGCACACACACGCACGCGAATTCTCAGAAGCTCAGCCACTTCAGAATACTTGATTTTATTCCCATTTTTACTTATTAACTTCTTCAGAAGAGGAAAAATATTAAAATACTCATTGAAGTAGAGCGAAGGTTGAAAAAACGTACTGCTCCAAAAAAGTTTGTCTATTAAACCCAACCCTGTGGCCACAGAGGTGTTTGCAAATTAAGAAATTTATAGTTAACACAGTTTTGCTCTGGAAAGTGCCTGCCTAGAGGCAGCACCATTAACGTTTCTGTTTCATTGAAAGGATTGACTACACGACTCAGCATCAAATTTGATCCATTCATGAGCATGTTTTCCTTCTAACCGCCAGCAGTGCAAAGCACCCCGGATCAGACAGTCAGAGCAAGTTTCCGTCTTCTCACACACAGGCATCACCACAAAATTCCTGCAGGCAATTTTCTTGCTCAGTAAAGCCTGTGAGCAGCAAGGGCACTATCCCCATCAATGCATCACTGAAGCTGAACTTGAGACGCAAAACTCTTTGCCTTCACTTACTCCATAATGTGCAAGCGGAAAGGAAACTGGCTTCAGCACAAGCAAAGAAACTTTTTGTCAGTTTTAGAGTCTCTTTGCTGTTATAGAGAGTTAAGTGATGTTGGTGAAGTTCACAACTATTTAAGAGATGTTCCCAGACTACAAGGGTCCTCCTTGATATGATCATCATGTAGTTTCAACTTCAGCTAAAAACACTGGGCTGCACCAACCCTAAGGCATGGGATCAGGGCTATGAAAGAAGAAAGGATTCATAAGCCTAATGATCTCTATATTAAAAAAAAATTTACTAAGGACTCAAAGTGAAACAGTTAAAGGGGAACAGAAATTATATTTTCAGAATGTAAATGTTTTAAAGAGCGCCTGTCCTTTACATATTCAAACGAAAAATCCCCCTCCAGCGGTGCCCCAAAGTCCTAGTTCTTCCCAAATCCAGCCTTTTACGAGCTTTTATTTTTCTACTTTAGGCAGAGCTGCAGGGGCAGCTGACACTTTTGCAGCCAAGGGATCGCAGGCAGTTAGAGATTAGCAGGATGCTTCTGCTATAAAAAAAATAGCAGCAAATTACTACTTTAAGTTAACCTTTAACTTCACATTAGCTTTCACTTACTGCCTCACTGGGATAAATGCCAGCAACCTGCATCCTTCAGCATAGATGCTCCAGTATGTAGTGGCATGATGTGCTGGCTCTGGCAGCACAGCTGGTCTCAACACCTTCATCTCTGCAACTCTGTGCTCCTCTTCCCCTCCTCCCACTGGTACAACTGTTTGCTGGGCCATGCTACAGTCAAGAGCCAGATGCCTGGAGGATTATTTTTGATTTGGTCTATTTTAACCATCCAGGTTACAACACTGCTACGCAAAATTTTACCAATGTGAGGAGAAGTGGCGAGCAGAGAATTTATTTTGCTGTCCTTGTGATAACTAAACTATACTCCTCCCTAGGCTCTCTTTAAATGAATAGGCATCGCTGCATTAGCATGTTCAATTTGTAGATGAAAAAACCCTACAACAGAAACCCAAGATTATTAATTTGAAGAAAAATCTAGAACTTAACTGATACCCTAAAACCAGTTCATTCAAGTTTCAGTGACAGAATATGTGTCAAGATCAGTCCTAATGTAGACATTTTATCCTATTTAACTCCTATACACTCTTACACTATCATACCCAAGCACAGCAAAGATAGTTTTATTTCCTTGGTTATAGTTACCTATTTTAAGATGTTGACCTAAGGAGCCAATACCACTGAGGGAGTCTGCTTGGCCTTCAGCCTAAAGGACATGACCACGAGACACCCTTCAGTCTAGGTGAGGGTGAACTATTCCCACCCATCCTCTCTTCTGCTATCTCCAGCTTACTCCCCCTCACATCTATTCATCCTCAGCCTCATCATTGCATCCCCCCTCCTCCTGTCAACCTTGTTCACTCTCAATTTGTATTCCTGCCCCTCACTCACTGCCCAACACTCCCAAAGCTAGTGTCCTCCTCAGACCTTCACCAAGACCAACTCACATACACACACACATCTAAATCATCCCAAGACACCAGCATGCTCAAGCCTCTATAAAATAAGGCATTTGACTAAAACCTTATTCCCTGGAAAAAAAATCCCTGGTTAAAGCATCAGTGTACACTTAGAAACTTGAGTTTTAGGAAACAAAGTGGAACTGCAATGGAAAAAACCACCATCACAGATCTTGGACAATATTGCATCAAATAAGCTTAATTCTGAATTTTCTCAGTCTGTAGCTCTTTTCTCTTTATGACCTCAGCCATAATTTCACAAATTTCAATTTCCACATCTTTTCTTCTGACCCACTGTATTGGGTTTACATGGCAAGGTTTTGGTAGTGGGGGTCTGCAGGGGTGGCCTCTGTGAGGAGACACGAAAAGCTGCCCCCATGTCAGACAGAGCCAGCCCCAGCCAGCTCCAAGATGGACCTGTTGCTGGCCAAAGCTGAGCCCATCAGTGATAAGGGTAGCACCGCTGTGATAACGTATTTAAGAAAGGGTAAAAAATGTTGTGCAGCAGCTGCGACAGATGAGTGAGAAGATGTGAGAGACACAGCGCTGCAGACACCAAGGTTGGTGAAGAAGGAGAAGGTGCTCAAGGCACCAGAGCCGAGATTCCTCTGCAGACCACTGTGAATACCATGGTGATACAGGTTGTCCCCCCTCTAACCCATGGAGGACTGCACGCCATGGAAAGGACCCATGCTGGAGCAGTTCGTGAAGAACTGCAGCCTGTGGGAGGGACCCACATTGGAGCTGTTCGTGAAAGACTGTCTCCTGTGGGAGAGACCCCACACTGGAGCAGGGGAAGAACGTGAGGAGGAAGGAGCAACAGAGATGAAGTGTTATAAACTGACCAAAACCCCCATTGCCCTGTGCCACTCGGGGGGCAGAGGCAGAAGAGTCAGGAGTGAAGTTCAGCCCAGGAAGAAGGGAGTGGTGGGGAGGCAGGTGTTTATAGCTTGCTTTCTATTTCTCACTATCCTACTCTGCTATAATTAATTGGCAATAAATTAAATTCATTTCTTCAAGTGAGGTCTGTTTTGCCTGTGATGGTAATCGATAAGTGATCTCCCTATCCTTATCTCAACCCACAAGCTTTTTCTTATATTTTCTCCCCTGCGCCTATTGAGAAGGGGGAGTGATGGAATGGCCAGCCAAGGTCAACGTATCACAGCCACCAATGACTCGCGCTACCTCTTGCATTGAGACTTGAAATCTGAACTCCCAGTTGCTAAAACAATCACTTACTGGATTACACTGAGTTTTCACATCTCCACTTTCAAGTTATCAGTATAACCCCTAAGGCTACACGCACATCCCCTCTCCTTTCTTATGATGGCAACATTAAAGTCCTCTGCTCTTCCCTCCACCCTGCAGGGCTGACTTCTGCCTGTCCATCAGTGGTGATGCCCATCTCACAGCCTCCCAACTCTGCCTCTTTCTTCACACCTTGCACTCCTTTTTGCCTTGCATCCCATCACAGACAGTAACACAGCTGTTTAACTGCCATTTTTGCTATGATCTTCACCAATCACTTTGCTTTTTCACTGATTTTCTTCTTCCTTGACCAATCATTTATTTGCTAATCCCAACTAAAATATTTCAGCTCCCACTCCAGAAGGAAGATGCACAGTAAACTCCTCCTATCACCCCTTCCAACAGCCTCTCTCAGGCCCCATCATTACCAGTAGGTTCTTGCTTCCCGGGATTTCATGACTGGTTTTTGCCAATCTAATGAGTGCCTGCCACCCAAGGGGCAGTCACAGAATGGTTGTGGCTGGAAAGGACCTCCAGAGGTCATCTACTCCAACCCTCCTGCTCAAGCATGTCCACCTACAGCCAGTTGCCCAGGAACGTGACCAGATGGCTTCTGAACACCTCCAAGGATGGAAACTCCACAACTTCCTTGGACCCTTCACCACACCGTGCCAACGCTCGGTGTTTCCTTATTGTCAAAGGGAACCTCCTGTGTTTCAGTTTGTGCCCATTGCCTCTGGTCCTGTTACTGGGCACCACTGGGAAGAGCCTAGCTCCATCTTCTTTACCCTCCTCATCAGGTGTTGTTACTCATTGATAAGATCCCCCCAAGCCTTCTCTTCTCCAGGACGAAGAGTCCCAGCTTTCTCAGCCTTTCCTCATACGTGAGGTGGTCCAGCTCCTTCATCACCTTTGTGGCCCTTTGCTGGTCTCTCTCCAGCATGTCCATGTCTCTCTTGTGCCGGGGAATCCAGCAATGGACACAACTCCCCAGCTGTGGCCTCACCAGTGCTAAGAAGGGAAGGATCACCCCCCTCTTGACCTGCTGGCAACGCTTCTCCTAACGCAGCCAGGACACCATTGGGCTTCCTCACAGCAAGGGCATATTCCCGGCCCATGGTCAGCTTGGTGTCCACCGGGATCCCCCACGGCCTTTTCTGTAAACCTGCTTTCCAGCACAGTGGCCTCCAGCATATATTGGTGCATGGGATTGTTCTTCCCCATGGGAAGGACTTTGTACTTCTCCTTGTTAAACTCTGAGGTTCCTCCTGGCCCATTTTTCCAGTCTGCAAAGGTCATTCTGGGTGTCAGCATGACCCTCTGTCTTATCAGCCACTCCTCCCAGTTTCATGTCATCTGCAAACTCACTGAGGGTACACTCTGCCCCATCAGATCATTAACGAAGATACTGAATGGGACTGCATCCAGTACTGACCCCTGGGCTACACCACTAATTACTGGCCTCCAACTAGACTTCGTACTACTGATCACCACTCTCCAGGCCCAACCATTCAGCCAGTTTTCAAGTCACCTCACTGCCTGCTCATCCAGCCCATACTTCATCAGCTTCTCTACAAGGACCCTATGGAAGATAGCATCAAAAGTGTTACTGAAGCCAAGGCAGGCAATATGGACTGCTCTTTTCTCATGTACCAAGGCAATGCTTTCATTATAGAAGGTTATCAGCTTGGTCAAGCATGATCTCCCTTTGGTGACCTATGTTGATCACTTTCATGCTCTTCAAGTGCCTGGAAATGGTTCCCAGAATTAGCTGCTTCATCACCTCCCCAGGGAACAAGATGAAACTGAGCAGCCTGTACTGCCGTGGATCCTCTTTCTTGCCCCTTTTCAAAGACAGAGTGACATTTGCTTTCCTCCAGTCCTCAGGTACCCCTCCTAATCACCATAATCATTCAAAGATTATCAAGAGTGGCCTCACTGCCAGCTCCCTCTGCATTCATGGGTACATCTCATCAGGACCCATGGACTTGTGTATGTCCAGTTTAAGTATTCCCTGACCTGATCTCCTTCCACCAAGGACAGGTCGTCTTGCTCCAGACCTTCCTTCTGGTCTCCAAGTACTTAGGTTTCCAAAGGCCAGTCTTGCTAGTAAAGACTGAGGTGAAGGTGGTGTTCAGTACCTCAGTCTCTTCCACATCCTGTGTCACCAGGTTCCCCACCTCGTTCAGCACTGGGCCCACATTTTCCTTAGTCTTTCTTTTGCTACTTATCTACTCAAAAAAACCCAACTCTTCTTGTTGCCTTTGACAACCTCCACCGTATTCAATTCCAGGTAGTCTTTGGCCTTCCTACATCATCCCTGCATACTCAAGATAGTGCCTCCACATTCCTCCCAGGCTACTTGTCCCTGTTTCCACTTTCTATACACTGCCGCCTTAAGCTTTAGTTTTGCCAAGAATTCCTTGTTCATCCATCCAGGCGTTGTGGCATTTTTGCATGACTTGCTTTTGTTGGGATGGACCACTCGTGAGCCTGAACAAGGTGGCCCTTTGATATCAATCTCCTCTCTTGGATTTCTCTTCCCTCCAGGGCCTTATCCCATGGGACTGCCTCAAGCAGATCCCTAAAGCTACTCTCCTGAAGTCCAGTGTTGTGATCTTGATTTTTGTCCTCAGGATCCCGAACTCCAGCTCCTCATGGTCACTGCAGGCAAGGCTGCCTTCAACCTTCACACACCCAGTGAGACCTTCCTTGTTGGTGAGTATGAGGTCCATCAGAGCACCTCTCCTCACTGGCTTCCCTATCACTTGGCTCAGGGAGTTATCAATGCTGTTCAGGAACCTCCTGGACTGTTTACGCCCTGCCGGGTTGTCCTACTAGCACATATCAGTGTGTCTGAAGTCCCCCATGAGGACTAGGTTCTGTGAATGTGAAGCCACTTCCAACTGTCTGTAGGCAGCCTCATCCCCTTGCTCTTCCTGATCAGGTGGCCCATAGCAGACACCCACTACAATGTCACCCATACCAGTCTGCTCTTTAATTCCAACCCATAAACTCTCGGTTGGCTGCTCACCCATCCCCAGGCAGAGCTCCAGGCACTGCCTCACATAAAGGACAACTCCCCCTCCTTGTCTTCCTGGCCTGTCCTTCCATCACAAGATTCCACTCACATGAGCCATCCCACCACCTCTCTGTGATGCCAACAAGATCGGAGCCCTGTGACTGCACACAGAACTCCAGTTCCTCGCATTTATTCCCCATGCTGCGTGCATTAATGTTAGACACTTCAGAGGGCCACTTCCTCCTCACACCATTTTCCCTCACTGGCAGGATGCAGCAGACCACCAGCTGCGCTCTCATGCCCCTGCCCATCACGCCCAGAGCTCTGCAGACACTTTTGATATCCACTATGTTGCCCTTGGCAGCATCATTGGTGTCCACATTGAAAAAGAACAGAGGAGCAGGAACCTCCCTTTTGGTGCCAGAAGACACCAGCTTCCAGCCTCAGTTTCCATCCTACCTGAGATAGATTCTGCCTCTGCCTCCAGTTGTCCCCTCCTTCTTGCTCTCAGCCATATCTTGGTCCCCAATTTGCACCTGTGTCACTCTCCTCTTCCCCCAAGCTGGTCTTAGTCCCCCAGGGGCTGCAGGACCACCAGGGTCAGCCAAGGAAGCATGGGCAAGGAAGGAGGAGAGGGTGGAATTGTCACTTTGTGTGGCAGTGGATCACACACTAATTTAAGCAGACTGTGGAGCTCCACCCTAGCTTTTCTTCCTCCTTAGTCTCTCCTCCTCCTCATCCTGATGCTCTGTTTTGGCCTCAGGGTGCAGGCTCTTGTTCCTATCCTGCCACTCATCTCTTTGTCTGTGCTCCCAGCGATCCCTGCCTGGAGCTCCATTCCTTCAACATGCTTTCATCATAACATCCTCCATCCCTTCACTTCTACAAAATCCAGAGGGAAAATTTCCATATAAAACAAAACCCATCCTCGCTAGTACCTAAGGACTGCATTAATCACCCTTGGTTTGGGAGAGGGAGAAAGCAGTGCTTCACGGAGCCAAGGGAATTTTTGTTGATAATCAATCCTCGTGTTTTCTAAATTAGAACATTAACGGGGAGGGGCAGGGGGAAGGGAAAAATAGCAGAGGTACGCTGCTGTCTTTCTTGCTACTTTGCTGATGGCAAATTACCAGTGCAGCATGTGGTCCTGCTACCTTCTGGCAAGTTTTAGCCAATAAATTATAAAGCACTGATTTAAGAGGGGGAAGGAAGAAAAAGGTAGCAATAAAATTGCTTTTAAATATTTCCAGTGCAGGTGATGTGTAAGCAGGATACGTCACGACTCATTGAAAAATTCTTACTGGGCAAACAAAGGGTGACAGAAGAAGAAAAAGAGGGGGGAGAACAAAAGCACAAAGGTCTGAGAAATTTCAAAGATCCTTAGTTTACATTTTGTAGTTTATTCAAGTTCCTAGCTATCTCAGTGGATTTTGGATGGCCAAGTCACAAAAGACATAAAAAAAAAAGTATGAAACATCTCTGGTTACCAGTAGATGGACAATTATGCCCAGAGGGTCAGGAAGTACTTTGAATTCTTGCACATGTTATTGTGCACTGGTCTGCCCTTGCCAAAAAAAACAAATAAGTGCCATCTCAAAACCAGTTTGTGTCTTTTGTTCATTACTTCTGCTGCAAATGTCTTCCAGAATTCACTCCTCTGATGATTACAGACTATCCTCTAATGTTCTGTGTAAATCTATTTCCGTCTGTTCTTGCATCGTTGCCCCTAAATTTAAAAAGCTCTGTTCCATAAACACCACATCAGATAGAGAGCATCCTCTGTATCCCCTCTCACTCTTTAAGGAAAAGCACATCTAAAATGAAGGCATCGGGAGTTGCATGGGTTTTGGTCATCTCCTGTAACTTGAGCCCAGCCTTGAAAAAGGCTACAAAAACCTGCTCGATGCTGACGAATCACCCAGGGCAATCCCTGCAAGTACAGGAAGCACTTCTTTTTTTCAGATTTAGTTTCTGGTAGGAAAAAAAGTACCGCAACCCTCACCTTAATACTGTGTCTACTTCAGTACTGAAGAAGACCCACCCTAATTTACCAGGTCTTCGCCAAGCTAAACTCATAACTCATAAAGGTTTTTTAAATTTCCCCTTAAGGCACAGTCTTTCCATTTCTCTGGTCATTCTTCCCTCACTTATTCCAATTTACCCCTGATAAACAAAACAATACACTCTTCTCCAGCTAGGTTATCTTCTAGCAGTGACAGCAAGTATTAATGGAACCCTGACCGGCACTGCAGATCAACGTACATCCCCTGCACAACTGTGTCGTCTTTGTCAGAGTCTTCTCATGACCAAAGACACACATTCTGCTTTTCAGTCGCTTCATCCCATTGCTACTCGATCTTCAGGACCATCTAGGTCCTCCTGTAAAATATTCCCAATTTTCCATGATTTCTTTCTTTGTTGGTTCAGCAAATTTTATCTACACATCCATCCTCCAAGGTCTTTAGTACAAACATTAACTGCAGAGGTATCCTAAAGCCATCCTGTGGGAGGTCTCACAAGCAACCCATCCTCACTTGCAGTTCCCTCTCTTTTACCTGATTCTGCTCCAATCTCGTAATTCAACTTCTTCAGTACAGCTGTTCCCCACTCCAACAACCATCTCATTGAACATCAAGGAGATTAGGATCTACCCATTTCTCCACTCCAAAAATAAATTATAGATGATGTATATCAGATTAATTTGGTATAAACTACACCTATTTAATTATCCTTTTTTCCCCAAAATAATCTTGCCCTAGAACGTAGCACCACTGTAGTCAGACCAAACAGACCTGAAGTTACACAAAGCATCTGCTACCACCTTTTGAACACCTGGACAAGCATAATGCCTACATGCAGCACAGCTTCTAGTCTGAACAAAATCCAACCTACCAGATATTCAAATTCACATACTGCTTTCTTCTTGCAGTTCTGCGATCGAAAAGCAGTAAACAGATCCCATCAAGTGACTTGATTCACAAGCTTGCAAAAATTGCAAAATTGGCCTCACTAGTTTCCAAAACAAGGCAAAGTAACTGTGATCTGTTAAGATCCGCTCAAAACATACAGCCAGTAAATCCAGTTCTTTCTATTTCCGAAGTGGATTAGCTCACAGTTCACAAAGCCCGTATCCTCACTGTAAGCCACAGAGATCCCACTGTGGTATTTGGCTGAGGTCAACCGCCTTCATCTTACGCATATTCTACATAAAAGTAAGTCAGGTAGGATTTCTCTGCTGTACTTTGAACAACTGCAATCATGTAGCTGCTGTAAGTCTAAAATGTAATATTAAGGTCAAGCTCTCAATCATTTTTCTAAAGGTCTTTCCACTCCATCTTCTCAACCACAGGACCATCCCCCTCTTTTCCTCTCACTTGCTCCAAATCTCCTCCTTTCCCTGCTGTACAGACCACATCCACATCTTCCTTCCTTCCTCCAAAACAACTGTGACTCAGCTATGTCATTCTCATTTTGGCCACACCTAGGAAACTCATGTACCCGTTATCTGTCCTATTAACATGGGCTTTATCCAAGGCCATTCAGAAATATAAGACCAAGTATGTCCCAAGTCAGCAACTGGAACAAACAGAAAACCCAACAATCATCTTTTAAACAGTTATGGGACATGTAAAGACATCAAAGTAATTCACAAAGTCATAGTAAGAAATTCCAATTAAAGTGAGAAGTCTTAAGTATCAACACAGGATAAGTCTTCTCGTGGAGCAGAGCCAGCTTTGGCTGTTCCCCCCTCTCCAATCCAATCATTCCTGCCTCTTACTGCTTGTCCTTCAGCTTCTGAATAACTGAAAACATCATATTGAGAGAGATGTCTTTTTCCTGCTATTTCTTTTCTTCACCAACCCTGTTGGATCAACTCTTCCTTCTTAACAAGGTGACATACCCATTCCTTATGAGGTCTAAAAAGGTTTCTGAGTTAAATGCACTTTAAAAAGTCTGCTTGGTTTCTCAAGTTATGGTCACATTAGATGTGCATATTTTGGTTAATAATCCAGATTTGGTGTCATTTAATGGAAGAGCTTCTAAGAACATAGATCAAAAATCCACCTAGCTTATTTTCCATAGGTCAGGGATCTCCATCTTCTAGTACAAATCCAGGTGCTGCAGATAAATCACTTTTACCCTTT
>NW_009605770.1:0-8855 GCF_000690535.1 Cariama cristata | reverse complement strand
TACAAAGACCCTCGTTCCCTCACACATCCATCTACCCTTCTCAAGAATCCTCTTTTTTGGGACAATCTGGTACCAGGCATCTGAATAGTCAGAGATGATAAGCTTTAGGACACAATACAGCGGGGGCCCAACCTGCTACTTCTTCAAGCTCTTTAAAAGGTCTAAGTCATGCCATAGCTTTACATAGAAATTATCAAGATACTCCACACTTTCTCAAGGAGGCACGGCAAAGAGTTTGTGTCGTATACCCTTTTTTTAATTAGAAGTATCGGTATATAAATCAACACCTTCTGCTACGTGGACATAGCAGTTTTGACACACTACTGGTGGCACTAAAACATTTGTTATGTTGAATACAAGTGTCACAAATACCTTCCTCAGCAACACAATTTCTACCACTGCCCCAAAAAACAAGTGACCTAGCACAACTCTGGTGATGGAAACAGAGTTTTCAACCACTCCTACCACCTAAGAAAGTGTTTGTGATGTCACTTGATCATTTCCAGCTCATACCAACATTTCTCTTTTTTCTGACCAAAATAAAAATAGCAATCCAAGAAACTAGCTTCATGAATGCAGAGTCAGGGATGTCTACAGCATCTTCTCAGAATGGGTTTGGCCAGTTCATGTTTTCCTGTTTCAGGAGCTTATGATGCATGCTCCAACAGCCTTACCTATGTCCTTCTCACACCATGTTTAAAATCAGACTTGTTTACGTTCATTAACACCCCTGATATGTAAAACCTTCAGCTTCTCATGCCTCATTGCTTATGGAAGCTATGCAGTGTGCTATCCAAGTGAGACACACGATGTCAAGGCAATCCACATGTTCTCCCTTGGACCGCTCAGAGAAGCTGAGCATGGTACTCACCTACTGCAGGCACCACTATGAGACCATCAAATTTCACCCATTCTTTTACCTCTCAGCCCAGTGACACCAAATACCCTGGGTACTGCTAGAAGGCAGAGCAATGGTTTCCATTAGCTGCTGCTAAATCTGGAGGCACACAATTACAGGCATATGGGCACAAATTCTTATTTCCTTTAGGAACGTAATAGCTTTGCTGAAACAGATGTTCTGGGAACAGCATGGAACATCACTGGGCAGTCTAGAGGACAGCAGACACAGTGGAAAAGGACTCCCAGAACAACACATGCATCCCATTGAGTATAAGCATGGGAAGATCAAATGGAGGAGATGGCTTTACAAGCTCTAACACTGCCTTTTTCCAGTTTTCAATGCTTCTATTCAGAAAAATACTACCAAAATAATCTCACATCTAGCAGACCTAACTTGAAGCAAGAGGTTTAACTCTTTTCTTGGTTAAGTTACAGAATAAATGATTTGATTACAAGCTAAAAATACTTACTATCAGACATTCCTTCTCTCTTTGAGGAGCTCTTGAATTGATAATTCCACAACAAAAATAGGAAATACATTTTTAATGCAACTGATTAACATTTTAGCTCACTTTGGAGCACTCACTGTATCCCTCCACCTGAAAGTTTTAATTCCAGACTGCTGACATTTCCTAAAAATGCATTATAGTTGAAAAATAAGTTACAGTGTTGACAGAGCACAGCACTTGCTGGTCTGCCTCGGGCAAGAAACCTGATTACGTGGCCACGTCGATCCCTTCTAGCCTCACCATTTTTCACGACATAAAAACCATCCAGGCATAATCAATTTTTTTTTTTGCTGCTGATGAATTTAAGAGAAAGATAAAGCATCTAAACGGGACCACAGTGACCTCAATAATCCCTCAAGCCATTTAACAAGCAAAGGGAAGCTTTGGAGCATGCAGGTACTACAACAGCCATGGCAGAGACTGGCAGTCATCTTTCCCAATGTCTTACGTTGGCACGGAGTCCTTGTTTGTGGAGTTTGTGGAGGAGACTGCACTGGGAGTCTGCCAGCTCTGTTGGCAGCCAGATCAACGTGGAAAGCTTTCACCTCCTCTAAAGAGGTAAGGAGAAAGGATTCCTCCTCCTGTTCAACTTCAGGTTGGTTTATACTTAAACGTGATTGACCGTATCTTCCTAAATAAAAAACATAAACAAAGCATACGGTCTTGGTACAGAACAAAGAACGTCTCCTCCTCTTCATCAGCAGAAGCCTAAGGTGGAGTTTCAAAGGGGATTCAGACCCTTTTCATCTGCACCTAGGAGGGAGGTCAGTCAAGGTGGTGGAGATCCCAGCAGGGCAGTGCTGGAGCAAGACAGGAAGCCACTAACCAGGCTCTGGAGCCCTCCTATGAAAACACGGCACCAACTCATCCCTCTCCCACCCAAAGGGCAAAAATAGCCAAAAATAGCCTTCAACCCCACGTACTGCACTGCTCACCTCTCAGCCAGTCCTGTCCCAGTATACAGTTTACCACGCTAACAGTAAAAACAGCATCCAATGTTCAAAGCGTTACATGGAAGATTCTGGCACAAGTTCTAGGAAAGGTAGAATTAAATTCTGTCAGATCTCCTCTAGCCATGCTTAGAGCATAAAAACCTGTTTCAGGTAACGCTCCACTGGTCCTCCCCTACAGCACTTTTGCACACTTCATCCAAGTGATCTTTGATCTCCAACACCTTTCTTTGATGCTCAAGGATCTCGACAGTCTCCTTACTACCCTCTTTTTGCTGGCAAAGGGTAAAAAGAGGGCAAGCAAGCAACGCTAAATGTCTCTTCACACACACATCTGGGCTCATGCATATCCCAAATCCTCCCCACAAGTACTTTTTTAGGCAAAGCAACTCATTTGCTACTACGATGCCTAATTTTTCCCCTAGAGGACAATCTCTTTAAACTTAAGAGAGATTTAACTAATAACATTAAAATGACAACTTACCAGTCTCTCATTATCTTCTGAGGTTCTCTGGTAATGAGCTGCTAAAGCAACATAATCCTGCGCCTGCTTGTTACACTCTAAACACTTAAGTCCATGACGGATTAGTCTCAATGGGTCCGTATAAAGAGGCAAGGCTGGCTGAGTGTTAGCAGAAATTCCTAGCCCACCTCCTGAAGCAGCACTGGGCTTACGTGAAGGAGAAGGCGAGTGCAAAGTCTGAGGAGCCAGAGAAGCTGAAGAGCTTGTGGGAGAAGGGGAAAACATTTGGTCTAAGGAAATTGGTTTCATTAGCAGTTGAGAACACTGCATGATAAATCCTTTGCTCTTATGATCTCTGGCATGTTTAAGCAAGCTACACTTATTAAAAAAAAGTAGCATAGTTGAACACTGAGTGCACATGACTTCAATGTGAACGCTTCGTCTACTATAGTGTTGAGTCAGGCTTTTCTCTAAGGCAAAAGAGTCCCCACATTCCAGGCAACAATACCCAGAGGCAGGTAAATTAATACTGGTGTCAGGCGGAGGGCTAAGGTTTGGAGCATATATTGGCACCGGATTGGCACTGTGTAGTACTTTATTAAATGCCTCCACGATGACAGGAGCAGCTTTCTTGACTTGGTGCACCAGTGGCACAGACATCTGTGTCACCTGAGGCTGATTTCGCCCCTGTGTGGATGACTTCGCCGTAACAGAAGCAGCAACGCTATGCGGGACTAAGTTGAGATTTGCCAAGTGCACAGCTTTGGGAAGAAGGCTGGAGGTGGTCACGTTGGATGGCTGCATCACGATACCCTGCTGCTGTCTCTTAACACCCACTTTTATGGCACCGCTGCCACAGTTCGGCAGTGGAGATAAAGACACTGCACACACGCTGTTTGCAGCAATATCTGTTTTCACACTGTCTGTGTAAGGACTTGTTATGTTTGACAGCTGGATAGCCACAGCAGCCCCACTTTTGGTTGAATTCTTGCTAGCGTCGCTTTCCATAACTGCACTAGTGTCAGGGGAGGGGAAAGATCTGATAAATTCTTCAGCAGATGAGGTTTCCACAGGCGACTCTTCTGAAGATTTGCCCAATTCATCACTTTCCGGCAAAATTCTAGTTACAGTTCTTTTAATTTCACCAGAGGATGTCTTGATAGTCTTTATTCTAACTTTGGGAATAGCTGGTGGAGAGCCAGCTGCCATGGAAGGAGAGCCTTTCCCACTGCTGTCGCTGCACACGCTTCGAGGACTCTCAGGCTGCTTGCTAGCCTTCCTTACCACCTCTAAGGGGCTTCGGGGACTCTTTGGCGACTTGGGCATTTTTGGACTTCCCTTTGTCCCGTCTTTAAAAGGACCAGGTTCCTTGGTAAGATGTGGCTGATCGCCTTTTGGAACACATGCAACCTTTTTGGCCTGAAGAGCTACTAACGCTGCCACGCAGGATGACAGCTTTGAATGACTTGGCTTTAACCTCTGACGAGGTGGTACTGACAAAGACATGTTCAGCTCAGGCACAGATCCCTTACTTTCTCCTATATTATTGTGAGGGAGGTCTCCAAACGCCAAGCTTTCTCCAAGAAAGTTACTGGTATCAACCAAGTCCTTGCCTGACTCCACAAACCTCTCCACTGCTTTGTCTTGTTCTCTCCTGCTCATTTCCAACCTATTCTCTGGCTGGCAGTGGATTTCCATCTTTTGCTCCTTTTTACAGTATTGATCAAACATGCTTAATTCGGGTTCTGGTCCCTTCCTAAGATGATCTAGTACTGAAGCTCCTGTCGGTATATACATTGAAGGTGGTGGAAAATACGGAGTTTGGGCATGTTTGGGTTTATCACCAATACTGTTCTCTTTGAACGCGTCCTCTGGTTCAGGGCTGGAAATCGGGCTAAACTGACTAAACGTTGGCAAAGGGTCAGACTTGGACTGGTCCAGTTTATCAGAGTAACTTCTTGAGCTGTCGCCATTAATAAAAGTTGACTCAAACTTGCCATAATTATGCACTAAAGTGTGAGCCTCTGATGGCAGATCAGACCCACGAAACCCGTTGTGTAGCAGACCAGTCCCAAGGTGATTTCCCTCCTTTTCTGCTTCAAAGGACTCCTGGCGACTCGTGTTCTTCACTATCACACTCACAACAGGAGCATCAGAGGGAGGCAAAGAGTGGGATAAGGACACATTCTCATCTATGCAGATTCCCGATGACTTCAGGTGATTCTCATTCTCCTCCCCAGTTGATGGGATGGTCTCCTTGGCATCAAGGCTAGTGGGATCAGGGATGTCAAAAGCAGCCAAGAGGTCATCAAAATCTGGGGTTTTCATGTCCCCCATGATGAAAGCTGCAATTAAAAGCCAAAAAATACTTTGTCAGGTACGTTTCCCCCAAGTACATGTAAGACTTATTTGCATAAACATCTTATGTAACAAAAGCCACAACTGCCCAACACGCTAACACAACAGGGTACAAAGGCTTGAAACATCTGCAGCAAACACTTCAGCTTCCACTTTAATGATTCCAAGATTGACTGTTTATACACAAAGATATTAGCACAGCTTTTTCAACACAGCTTTCAACACAACAGTGCTGTTTTGCAAAGCACTTCAGGGAAGGAACCTCTCCTGCCCTAGCTACGCCTGGAGGATCAGTGAAAACTCAGGCCCCATCCTGCTCGAGCAGGCAGGGGCAGGTGACAAGTGACAGGAGCTGTTCACTTCTGTCCAGCAACACAACCTGTCCTCTCCAGGTTGTGGGTAGAGCTGCCCCTGGTGCTTCAAGCAATGTGGTGGGAGACAGCATCTCCTTATCCCAGGGTCCCCAAGAACAGCTAGTTCAAATGTTTTAAATGACACCAAGCTCATGCAGGGGATGTCTTTTTAACCTGTCAGATGCATCGCTACTCCAAAACCAGCTGTTGTCATGAGCCTCAACAGAAAAAATTCAGAAGTACATTAGTACAGGAGTTCTTTTTTGTTTGTTTGGGCTTGGTTTTAGACTGAAGAATTCAGTCCTCCTTCAAAGAAAAAAAGGCAGGAGTAAACAGCTAGCCTAAGAGAAACAGGCCTGAAAAGTGAGATGACTCCCTACTCATAGCAATTTAAATAATAGAAGTCTTCAGTAAGTATTTCAATAGAGCAGCTCAAAGCACGGTAAAGCAAGCAGGATTTATTTGAATAAGGGGCAATACTTAATTAGGTAACGATGCAAGGCAAAACTGCCCAAAGACAGAATAAAGGATCTTATCCAAATCATAACGAGAAGTGGTGGTCCTAGCCAGCTCTTTCTTTATAAGCCCTCCAGAAGGGAAGTGGGGACCCAGACGCTTGCCACAGAGACCTACGACAGCAATAATCAAGCTCCGATGAGATGCATAATAAAAACTGACAGCACAGGATTACTTGAACATTTGTGTTCACTACTGTCAGGGATACTGGTTTTCCCCTCTTTAATTAAAATGTTTTCAAGTTGGTGCAAGATACAGACTTCCCAAATATTTAATAAGCCATTCTTTTAATACGTGTTCCATTTAAACTCCAGATTTATGTGAACTGATGTATGCTCCATGCAGAGGAGGAAAAAACCCAAAGAGCGTCAACTGAACTAGCAGAGCACCAGTTCCTACTTGGCAAGGAGCACCCATAGGCAAGGTTAAGTCCTGCCATGCTCACTTGACTTGGGCTGCATCAGCGTGGCCAAAGCCAAGGGCAAGCAAGGGAGACAGAGGGTGGCAAGAGCCCAGAAGAAGGGGGAAGAGCTGGGAGCAGAGGTGCAGGCAGAGAGGAGGGCCCCAGGACAAGGCAGAGGGAGAGAAAGAAGCTACCCGATACCTTCCCAAAAGCCCACTGATTTAAGGCTGCTTTCATTATTTACAATTGGGTTAAAAGTTTGTCAAGTGTCACATTAAAAACCAAAGCACAACCCTTCCTGCCAGACTGCTGGTGTGGGGAACAATTTACAGACCTGGGCCAGGCGAAATCACTTCAGCACAGAACAAAAGGACGTACTGGTCTTTGAGCTTTAGTTCAGCTGTGCCTATAGACAAGACCCAGAGGTGTTCCTTTGGTTAATCTACTGCGAAACACTGTGGAGATTTACTTGGCTTAGAGGTGGCTTGCTGTGGTTTAGCTTAAACTTGTTCTTAAATTAAACCACAAATATGAGTGTCCACAGAGGGCTGTGCAATAATTTACAATTGCATCCCTCAGCAAGGTAGGGCAGCTGTGCATTAAGTCCCTGGAAGCCCAGAAGATTATCCATATGCTTCACATCCCCAGCACTTGATAAGGACTTTTGAAACACTGCAGATTACTGCAGTTGGCAAAGGGTGTGGACTTGAAACTTCCCCTTCCTTTGAGTGGGAAAACTTGTGCCAGCTGGGAGAGAGCTCGGCACCACTTGGCTCCCAAAATTTCTGGCACACAAATCCTTCTGCAAGGAAGACATTTCATCCGTAACCTGGAATGCTCAAGTTTTATACAGAGAAACATGAGCTCGCCAATGGCTCTTGACTTTTCCATTCTCACTCTTGAACACCTATCCACATCTTTGGACGTAGCAGTGTTTTAAAATACAAGACAAAATAAATCTGAGGAATCTGCAGCTTTACAAAACATGCTTTTCTTGGAAAAAAATTTTGCATTTTCAGAAGCTTTCGTGTACATCTTTGAGTCCTGTAAAGGACTAATTTATGCTTTTTGCTATCATGAGAGCACAAGTTTCTACTCAAGTATTTCTCCACAAAATTGCATCTTAAACTTGTCATACATGAAGCTACAATTTCTGAGAACAAAGCAAAATTGGACCCAGATTCTACAGAAAAGCAAGTAAGTATCTTGCTAACAGAAGTGATTTTTAAATGACACAAGATTAAAATTTTGACTAAACATCATTTATTTGTGTTCTCAGATAACAAACAGAGAAAGTATATTAAAGGAAATTATGTCAAAGCCTCCTGCAAACTAGCTTGTGAGGGAAACTGAAAATAAAGACCTCCATCATAGAATCATTATGGTTGGAAGAGACCTCAAAGATCATCAAGTCCAACCGTATACCTGATGCCACCATGTCTGCTAATCCTTCCCGTGCAAAGAATTGCCTTAGAACCCAAGCTCGGAACTCAATTTTCTCTCTCTGCTTGCCTATGAAAACACAGAGGCTGAGATTTGCAAAGCAATAGAAGGGGTGAATAAAATGAGCAAAGGAAGACTTACGCAGCAGAATGCATGCATTTCAAGGCCCAAAACCAACCTCACTATCGCACGTTTCTCCAAGAGACAGGGACCTGCCCAGAAGCCTCCAAGCCATTCAAAAAAACCCTGCAAACTCATTTGAGGCAGTATGTGAAACCCCAGGGCCTTCTACTGTGGCTAAGCTTCAAAACTCTGCAGTCGGGCAGAGGCACCACAGGACCAGCATCCCACACACATACCATACAAACCTTTTGCTAGCGGTGCTATTCCTGGGGACTTTCGAAGATCTGCAGTAGCTTCTCTGCAGCTTTCAAACCAGCACGTATCATACTGTTCAAGAAGAATGTTCACGATTGCCACCTAATAGGAAACCATGAAAACATAATTACACCAAGGTTAAATAATAAAGGAAAACAATAATAATAAATATCAATAAAACAACAGTGAGGTACAAGGGAAAACATCTGTCAAGGGTTGCTCTCACAGGTCCAAAGAGGCAGGCATCTCCTGGAGTGGATGCAGGAGAGAGGCAGACAGGGATTGCCTGCCAGGGGAATACTTTGAGAAGGCAGGGATGTCAGGAGCAGGGGCCGAGGAAGCACGGGGAGCGCACGCCAACTGGCAGCAGGCAAGGCAGCCGAGCTTGCCGAGGAAAGCAGCAGCCCAGAGACTGTCAGGGCTGTGGGGAGGGTTACAGGAACGGGGAAACAGCAGCTGGTGGATTAAACCGAAGGCTTCAAACAGCAGACGGGGACCCAGTGTTCTAACACCCATTAAAGTTTCAGGAGCCCTATAAGGGAGCGCAGCGCGTCCTGGGTTAACGGTGCCAGAAGGTCCGTG
>NW_009605769.1:0-527 GCF_000690535.1 Cariama cristata | reverse complement strand
CCACAACATCCTTCTCTCTAAATTGCAGAAGTATGAATTTGGTGGATGGGCTGTTCGATGGATGAGGAATTGGTTGGATGGTTGCATCCAGAGGGTGGTGGTCAATGGCTCAATATCCAGACAGATGGTGGTGACGAGCACTGTCCCTCAGGGGTCTGTGCTAGGATCAGTGTTATCAATGACATAGTGGAATCAAGTGTACTCTCAGCAAGTTTGCGGATGACACCAAGCTGAGTGGTGCAGTTGACATACATGAGGGACAGGATGCCATCTAGAGGGACCTAGACAAGCTTGAGAGGTGGACCCATGAGAACCTCATGAGGTTCAACAAGGCCAAGTGCAAGGTCCTGCACCTGGGTCGGGGCAACCCCCAGTATCAATACAGGCTGGGGGATGAAGGAATTGAGAGTAGCCCTGCAGAGAAGGACTTGGGTGTACTGATGACAAGAAGCTTAACATGAGCCAGGAATGTGCCCTTGCAGCCCAGAAGGCCGACTGTATCCTGGGCTGCATCAAGAGAAGCATGA
>NW_009605768.1:0-25921 GCF_000690535.1 Cariama cristata | reverse complement strand
ATATATAAAAATAAATATATAAAAGCCTGTCATAGTTGATTTTTCCCTGGGTGGATATGATAAGACTTAAAAGAATTTTAATGGCAGATTTTCCAGCATGGCTTAGTTGAACGTCTTGATGTTAAATTTTAATCATCTCAAATGAAGCTCTGTGTGGTGCAATGAAATTCAGCAGAAGTATGCTGTGCTAATAAGCTGCAAACTGTTAATACTGAGATGCTTTCTGTCTGTCTGGTATCAAAAGACTTCCCTGCGCTGTAACATAAAATAAGTTTTCAGCTATAAACTCAAAACTCCTCTGTTTAAAATAACTGAGGAAAAGGAGGACATCAGTGGATTCAGTGTTATTAGGATGACTGAAGGTGACAAAGATAAACCACTGCTGTAGCGGCTTAGGCTTTCATATATCTATGGAAAAGATAAATGATTGTAAGATGTATTTGGCAGTGTATACCCAAAAGAAATTAGGAAATATCAGTACCAACTTATATTGAATTCCATCTAAAATACAGGGTACTGTCCTGCTTTCCGTGTTCAACAAAGGTGAATGCAAGCTGAAATAGAGAAGGCTTTCGAAGGTACACGGAGAATCTGCTTTAACAAAAAAAGATGAAATGAACTTGGCTAGTTTTGTCCAAAAATAATTGAGTGTAGGAGAGGATAGCCTTGCTGCCCATGTACATGTCAAGGGGGAAAATAAGAAAACCAGTACAAATATATTTACAGTAAAAAACAATTTACAAAAACAACGAGGTATAAACTAGCCGTGAATAGGTTTAGGCTGGAAGTTAGAAAACATTTCTCACGAGCTGGAAAGGTGAGATTATGGAACAGGCTTCTCATAGGAGAAGAAACCTATTTCTAAAGTAGAAACCGGAAGTTTATAAGGGATGTGACGTGGTGCATGTGGATATACCCATGATTTGCGTCCATCTGCTCACTCCGTGCTTCCTAACTTTAACTGCAGATAGGTTGCTTGTACATAACCTTATAGAGTAAAATAAAAATCAGAGTCTTCTAGCTCTTTTGCTTTCTCTTCCACAAACCCAGACAAAACCATAAGGATTAGATAACATCTTTTATTGTTTATTATTGCAGTGATTTCTATAGCTCAACCAAGATTGGGGCTCCCTTGTGTAAATAGAAAGTGATTAAAGAACTTGCAATAAATAATTTACCACTAATTAAAGTCAGTCAACCATTAAATTAATTTAGAAAATTACCATTGTATTTTCACTCTTAAGAGTTCTTAATAATTATTTGTCACAGATCAATTTTTGCATTTCAATAATGACAGAATTAATTACAAATGTATGTAATTATTTTGCTGTAGTTTACCCTTCTTGATAAACTGGCAATTTTGCTTACAAAACTGTTTGAAACTTTGGGTTCAAACAGCACTCAAACACTCAAATAGCACTGAATACTTTCCCTAGCTAATGCTACATTTTAATGGATCGAGGACAGAGACTGCTGGAATAAATGTGATAAGTGGCCAGGAAATAGCTCATAGGTTAGAGAGATGTCTTCTGCATGGTCTGATGATTTTTTAATGCTTTTTCAAAATTCATAATGGTTTTTCCCCCTGCATTCTTTTCAGGTAGATCGGGTAAGGTGATATGAACTCTGAATTAGAAATTTTTCAGTTCCACGCTTTGTTGTGAATCTGATAATCTTACCATTTGTTATCATCACGGACCAAGTATTCGTATCTGTTGGGCCATCCCTGTCCGCATTGGTATGCTGTCCGCATTGCCTTGCAGAAACGCAGAGCTGTGAACAGATAACTGAAAGTCGTGGCATTTGCCACACTAATGTGTCATTATTTGCCTACTTTGATGTTCTTGCACATGATAGCTTATCCTTTTGCTTCAAAGCGATCCCGCTAAACTGTAACTGCAGTATGGGCCTACGGGAATCTCACTATTTGTAGAAGAAATCACACCTTTTTCTATGGCTCTTCTAATCTTATGATGTTTTAAATATATAAGCCATGTTCCATGATAATCTTTCCTGACTCACCTGCATACTTAGGTCAGTGGCTTTTCTAGAATTATGTCTTATAAGGCCCTGCAGTCTGTTTTTCTTCCTGGGTGTTTGAAAGGAGCAAGATCTGCTCAAAATGTGAAAGTGATAAGTTTTGGTTGCTTGGACAATATTAGAGCTTTTCCTGCTGTTTCTAGAAGAAGTTGAGTGATGTTGAGAAAAGTACATTTTAAAAACCTTTTTCTTACTGATTTGTATCCTAAGAAAATTAGTTGGAATATCTATGTATGATCCACTGTACTTTTAAGGTTCCACTAAACCAGGCATGATATTTGACTTGCATTTGATTTTGGAGGTATGTTAGTAGAATTTGTATTAAGCCATTGGACTCTCATTCCAAATTGAAGTTTCTGTCTTCCATCTTGCTTGTACTTTTGCAGAGCACTTCAGCTTTCAAGATTTTTACCCAAGATGTGTTAAAGAATTAATACCATTTGCATTTTTTTCTTTTTTTTTTTTTTTTTTAAAAAGACTATCTAAACATTCTTGGGTTCTGAGTCTGACTGTTATTAATAGGTGACTTTATCACAAGTTGAACACAGTATAACAGAAAGAGTATTCAGATAACCTCTGAGAGAACATGGATATGTTCTTTAGATTGTATGAGTACCAACTGTAAGTGTCTGTCTTGTGTCAGTCATCAGTTTTGTCACTTCCCCACTAATAACTTGGTCTTATTTCCCCTCTTGTAGTTAAAAGAAAACCTTATAGTTTAAAGTGTCAGATTAGATGTTTCTGCCAGGAATTAATACATGACACACATTCTTCTTGAGATGTGTATTTCCAGCCACTAAAGGATTGCTCCCATTGTTCCGTAAGTACCAGACACACCCTCTTCCCTCTCCCTTCATTGAAAAGCTCCAGAAGACAGAATTCAGTTGGAAGGATGGATGTGTAATTTATGCCCTCCCTTTCCATAAGCAAAACCAGATTTTAAAGAGGGACTGAAAGAATGCAAGACTGCAACTGCAGTGAAGTAGAGGAGAAGTGCCACAGAGGAGGAAAGATGTTGCCCTGGATTTCTGCTTCAGGCTAAGCTGTCCTGCCAGGTGCTATGCAAAATGCACCACGACTCTGCTCCCAGGAAAAAAAGGAGCTGCATAAACTGACCCTTCCTAAGAGTAGATTCACCTCAGTCACAAAATGTAGGAGTCAGGGCCAAGGGGAATAAGGAACTTCTCTCATTGTGGGCAAACTGACCCGGTCAGTCTAGAGGAGTGTGGAAGGACTCCCTGCTCTGAGCACGGAGTACAAATGTCTTTTCCTCAAAGTCATGGGTGAAACATAACCTGTAACTTGTGAAATGTCATGAGCTGTCACTCATGTACCTTGATTGCACACTTTTGCCCTTTTAACCACTTCAGGAGTGGTTGCTGCCTATTCCAACTGAAGTAAAAAATTTATTGGCTGGATATTGTAGCCACGGCAGCCAGTGATAATAGGTGTCAATGTTGGTAATGCTGGAAAAAAAATATTCATTTTTTAAAACTCTTTGCTGATGTACTGGTTGAATATACAGGTTTTTTGAGAGAGTTTTGAAAACAGTCCTACATTAAAGTAGTATAAAATCATAGCTGTGAGTCACAGCTTATGCAGAGACAATTTAACTTCTTCTTATGCTAAGAAAATGTATCTTAAAAGAGCAATGATCAAAACGAGGTTGATTAGAGCTAAAGAATGTAGTAATTTAGAACAATGCAAGTCAAGCATCTTAAAGAGTTTGTTTTCTGTTAGAAATTTAAATCTCCTGAAAAGCATTACCAAGCTGTAACAAGTCCTTTATTCCACAAAAACAAAATTATGTGGAAAGTGAATATTTCCCTCCAGCAAAATTACATTCCAGGTTGCCCAAATGTCTTATATTGTTCTCTGTTCTTTCTGGCTTGGGCTTCCTTTTCTTCCTCATTGACTTAGGTGAGGCAACAGCAAAGAGATGTATTCAGAGAACAAGAATGCAGTTGTTTCCAAAATAGGGACAGGAAATATTTGTGATTGATTTACCTTTTTCTTCATGACTTTCAGTTTAATAGAGAATGGGTATTAGTGAGCCTGAAGTCTTTCTGCTTCACCTCATTCTCTTTGGGAAGGTAATTTTAAAACACAAATGAAGGCTGAATACTGTGGGCAGTCATCCACGGAGACTGTTTGGGTGTGTATTACAGATAGCTGTGCCTATCAAAAAGGAGCAAATTACAACTTTCTCACTGTGAAGTCCAGAAACTTTGAAGATATTAGACAGATACTGAACCGTTTGGGTAGAGAGGGATGAAACTCTGCCTGGATAACATCAGGTGGATCTCTGCTTAGGAAATACCAATAAACTTGCAGTTTATAAATCTAAATATTTATCCAAGGAGACATAGAAGGGAACAAAGAAATTCTCCAGTGGTGTTGCGAACAACTCTCCAGCTCCTTGGTTATCATGCAAGATAACCTCTGTTGTCCTCCTTTCTCATCAGAGGACAGGAAGATGCAACCGTGGCCACACAGGTTTTCCACATCTCAAGATAACTAGCCCTGTGGAAAAGAAGTAGCATCCTTGTTTCTTGCTAGCTTCCCTCAGCTAGTAGCTCATCAAGGTGTGCCGTAGCTCATTGAGAAATCACAGGTTCGACTCAGGAAGGGTCAGGCCCTGTGTCACACAGGAGGTCAGGGAGATGGACTCTACTGATGCTGGTCTGTGCAACACCCAGCGTGGGGTGAGGATCCCTCTTCTTGCCAGGAACCCTGTGCTACAAATGTGGGCACAACTTCAGCCGTTCCCATGTTTTCTTTCCACCTTGCTGTCTGTAGGCTATGTCCTTGTTGAGCTTTTTAGAAAGATTTTGGGGTAATTTCTGCCTAAAATATAATGATCCCTCTTTTTTCAGGTCAAGATTTGTATTATTTCCAGTCTTGCTGGAGAGGGGATGATGCTTCCCAGCTCTTACAGGCAGCAGCACCTTGTGCCTCTGCATTCTACCTGCCACCGGCAGCTGGGAACAGAATATATTTCTCAGGAAAGCAGGAGTTGATGGTTTGCTGTAAGCACAAACTTCCTGAAAGAAGATTTCTTTTGGAGAGCATGGAGGAGAGGGTAAAGGAAGATGAAGGAAGTGAAACGAGTGTGTATGAAGGATGACTGGATAGGGATTACTTCCTCCTTTGATGTTTTTGGAGGCTGGGCAAAGGAAAATACTCAGTTTTCTGCGTCCATTAAAGGTGTTGGGACAAGCAATATGCAGAAGTGGAGTCCAAGGTGGAGGGGTACCTTGGGAGAGTACCCTAATGTTTCTGAGAGGCTCATATTTGGATTCAGAGGGTATTTCTAATCCAAACATCATTTGTATATTAAAGCTGCTTCAGAGCCCAAGTGGCATCTGGACATTTGTCTCTTCGCATCCACTAGCTACCACCACCGTTACAGTGCAGATGGCAGTCTGTCTGCCTTGAGGTATAACTTATAAAAGGGAGTGAAGGTCTGCAGTTGCCAGAAATTGAATTACCAACAGCCAGGGGTCTGAAAAAATGAAAAAATTAAATAGAGATAAATCACAGAGCACTGATGGCTACCATCCAAGTAGTTTGAAAAAAACAAACAACAAAGCAGCCAAGCTACTAACACAAATATATAATTTGCACTTAAATTAGTGCTCTACCTGCCCATTGAAAATGTGTTGTTTCAGAGCTTTATACACAGCTAACCAAATTTACTTCGGCCCCCAAAATAGTGGTTAAGGAGATCTGTGTCACTTCTATGAAGTAACCGGAGGAAGCACATGGTCCCGGTGCCAGCGCAGGTTGGCGGGGCTGGGTGGTCGCTCCGAGTCTCACCGCAGCCCTGCTCCCCGCTCTCCCCAAGGCAGAGCTGACATATTTTCCCAGGAGACCACTGGCTCATCTGCGCTACCCTTTCCCAGGTGAGGGAGGGGAGGCAGGAAGGGGACCCACCACCCTACCCAGTACCGGGGTGGGATGTACAATGTGTGCCATAGCGTTGGAGGTCGGATTCAGCCCTCTACAGGTGTGAGTTGAGCTGAGCCCTAAACATAGACTTAAGGAGGCATTATGGTGGGTGAGAATCTGCTGAAAACAGGCAGTGTGGTTTTTACATGTTGCAGTATGCTGCACCACAGTTTTGCATCACAGCCTTTTGATCTTGCAGTGCTGCTAATCTGGGGCTCTGCAGCAATTCAAAATGCATTCAAAAGGTAGCATTCAGATCCAGACCTGCTATGAAAGGTAGTCTGCTAGAATAGCATGCTCAATTGCATACAAGTTATTATCTGATTTCTTTCCCAGTATGTGGGGGGTTATCTTCCCCCAAAATGCTAGTTTGGCATTAAGCAGAAATCAAAAACCTTCATAAGTCCTCAGATCCAGTATCCTGCCCATTGCAGTTCTCTGCTCCCCTTCTTCATAGTGTCAGGATCACAACTATCACCATATTAGAAATAGTAATCTATAGTGAGGAGAATTCCTAGCTTCTTCATTAACAAAACACTGGTAATACATCAGAAAGTATAGGAAGAATAATTTCATACATTATTAATTCCCTGCAGAGGATGCAAAATTTAAGAGGTTTGTCTATCTAAGTTTATTTTTCTTAGGTAAGAGAATGGAAAAAAAAATCCAATTTACCTATATCTGAGTTATACTTGGATTTAAGCAGACTAACAAGAATCTATTTTCTTCCACCCCTCTCTTAAAGACTTGTCCCTGAAGGGTGCACAGCAAAGGAAAAAACAGTGCTGTGACTATTGCCTCATAGAAGACAGACCCTTCTACCGACTGCTGGTTTCCTCTGTGCTAACTGGAGAGCAGATACACACAGAAATAGATTCATACACTTGCTATGTATTTAACAATGCTATACATCTCTTTTCAGCAATCCAGCAAGCTCAGCTGCTGTCACTGTAGCACGACTGATGCATTGCTTGCACCTCTTCTGTAGGTGAGAAATTCAGACCTGGAGGAGTATCTCACCAACACTTTTTAAAAATTAGTTTAGCTGATGAAGGTATCATCAGAAAGTCCAAAGACTGAATGAGAATACAAAGACTTGTACAGGTAGTCCTTTCTCTAGAGCTGGCGTGAAGGGCACTGGCAAAGATTGTCATGCACAAGCTGGATTTTTGAACAGGAGAAAAAGACTTAAGTAACCATTTTTTGTTCTCCTGGTACCTTCCTCAAGCTTTACCTTTAGAAAAAAATATTGTTTTGTTTTTCTTGAATAAAGGAGTTTTATTCAGTTAAAAGTATCTGTTTCTTTCCTAAATAATCCACAAGTGAGAGTATATCCTTTCCAGCCAGACATCGCCTTTCCAGGGATATTTTTTCTAACGAAAGGAAGAGTTTCCACAAGCTGTCTAATGAAAATGCTTATCAGCAGGAGTTGATACTGGACAATACACAGGATGCACATTCCTAAGAGTAAGAATTATTCAGATGTCCAAAAGTCAGTTTGCCTTCAAGAAGAATGAAAATACCAGAAGCACTGAATATTGAGATGAGGAGAACCCTGTGGCTCCTTGCTCAGTAGTTCTGGCTTACATTGCCTGAAATTCCAGGTCAGCATTAGCAGGGAACTGCTATGAAAGATAATTGCTTTAAAGCCTCATCACTGAATAGGGACCTACATTAGAGTGATCATGTTAAAAGTTCTGGAGGACCAGCAAGGGAAGTGAGATAAGAAGACTAGCAAAATAACAAAACAGGATTGGGATGGTGGGGAGAGATCTAAAATTTCCTAAGAAAAAGAAAAAAACTGAAACCTTTCGTATATGAATACGTCTCTAAAAATAATAAGAAATACCTATTTGTATAGAAGTAAAAAGAGAAAGGAGGTGGAATCCAGCATACAGGGCAGCCTGTGAAGCAGCAATCAAAAGACTCTGGTTCTATTCTTGGCATTTTATTCTTTTTGCACTTCTTTTTTCTATCACTTTGCTAACTAGTAAGATCTCTGCAGCAGATTAGTAGCTGCGAGAGCTGTGTGATTTATAGAGCAGCAGCAAAACTGCCAGTTCTCACCTGGGATGCATAGCTGTACAGTCATTATTTTAGAAATGATAATGTCTTGCAGTTTGCTTAAGGTCAGCCTCACTTATATGCATGTATGTACAGAGCGACCCCAAACCCAACCACTACAATTATCTTTACCTTTTTGACTCTCAGAATGTTTTCATCAATTAGAGTGTGCAATGATATCTCGAATTTTTTGTTAAGGAGTCACAGTTATTTCAGAGGCATTCACAATACAAAAAGAATTTAAACACTCCCTGCAAGACTCTATCTTTTTCCAGCATTAATTTTCTTTGTGTTATCCAGCTATCTGTGAGTCTTTGGCGAGATCCTCCTGGAAGTTCTCACTCTCTTTTTTTTCCCTAATTTTGAGTATGGTGAATAACACTGAGTCATCTGCAGGCATGCCCAGTTCTCTGATTTTTCACTCATTCTCTGTTTGTTCCTTATTAGTTGAAACTGAACACTGGGATTGAAATCACCTAATTTTTGAGGTTTATAATGCAGAGGTTTAAATCTGAGTCAGTGTCCCCAAGCTCGTTTTGCAGAGAGGAATAAACAGTTGTAGGACGTGATTCATCTCATCTTAAACTAGATTTGTGAAACAGGTCAGATGAATCATATCTTAGAAGCCCTCTACAGACCTAAGCTTGCTTAAGCATGAAAGAGAAACAGCCTAGTGTCAGATCTGGAGAAAAGGAAAAAGTAAGCCTATGAATCCTGATTCTTGGAGGAGTGGGAAAGGACGATGGCATTGCTACCCGAGGTTATTTGTGTTCCCTTACCATAATTCAAATAACAGGTATAGGTTGGCATGAGCCAGCAGTTGCACCAGCAGACCAGTATGGATGGAGCGAAGAGGGGCAGGGATGTGAGGAGCGAGCAGCCACCCCGCCGGGTGATCAGAAACCGGGTCAGCTGTGGATAACCTGTCCCTAAAGCTGCACCAGTGGTGGAAGGGGCAGCCCTTGCCTCTTGCATCTCATCCACCCCGGCTGCCTGCTCCCACCGCCTCTCCTCCGCCAGCTCTGCTGGCTCCGCTGCCACAGGGGAGGAGTGACTCGCTGATCCATGTGAAGACTATCTCCAAAAAAAGAGAAAAAGAAGTTAAAAAAAAAAAAAAGTTGATTGAAGCTGGATCTGAGAGCTGCTCAAGCTTGCCTCATGGGTGTTAGGACTGACACAGGGGAAAAAGCAGAAAACTGGGGAAAAGGAAGGTGCTGTTTGCGGAAGTATGTGCTATGGATAGTTCTCATGTCTAAAGCAAAAGATGTTGTATTCTGGACAACGCAAAGTTATTCTTGCCTGGAGCTTGGAAATACTATTCCCTTCTTCTTTGTTTTATTTCCTTTGACTCTGCAAGGTTTTTGTCCTTGAAGTACTACAAAGCAGAGACAGGATCAGCCTCTCTGTGTTACCTCAGAGGGTGTGGAACGGAATATTTGCTGAGGGGTTTTTGTGGTAATACCAAAGCTTATTACAAACATACTTCTTCACACTGGAGGTTTTTATTTTGGTGGTTTTGAAATGGTAAGCAACTATACTCAGAAAATGCATGCTCTTTTCAGGAAATGTAGCCAATGGGAGAGTTCTTTTGCCATCACATAGTGATTCTCTGGTATTAAAGTCTGACCATGAATTGAAAGTTGATTTCATATATGAAATATCTAGACACTGTACTGACAAACAGTCCTACTGGAAGGGATTTTTTTCAGATCTCCAAGTATATACTTGATATTCGCTAATGGAAAGAAGCTCTTGCATGGCAGACTAGGACATGCTGGTTGCATTGTGAGGTTTGACTGAAACCTTTGATACTTGCCATAAAATAGCACAGAGGGTCTTAAGCTACTTCTGAAAATCAGTAATAGGGGGTAAAATTTAAAAGACAAAAGGTTACAAGCCAGTTCACATCTCTTGACAATTCCATCCATGAGAGGACAGGAGAAGGCAGACCTGCACCAACGATGACCAAGTGGCCCACCTCAGTTCTGGGTCACTGTGGGAACTGGGCTATTGTCAGTGCTGAGCTATTTCAGTCCAAAATCAGGCTAATTGGATTTGGAGGTTCATTACTGGAGCACCTAAAACAAAAAGTCTATTCTACAGATATTATGGCTCTAGGAGTGCCTGTAATTAAGGTAGCCCTGTTTTAGCAAACCCCTGACTTTCTGAACAGTCTCTTCTTCACTGACACTCATGTTGATTCTCTCTCCAAAATGAATTGGGAATGTGAGAGCTTCTTTTTTTATTTTGTAAGGTGAAGAAAGTAGACTTTCACATTAAAAAATAAATAAGTTAGGGAGGCTGAGGGAAGCAAGATTTAGGGGTGTGAAGATATAAGCAAGGTAGCTAATTTGAAACTAAATTGAATTTGGTAGGGTTTGGCTACCTTGGAGAAAATGTTTTGAATAAATAAATTGCATTTGCTTGTGAACAGTAAACTGTTCGTATAGAAAAGAAATTCTGCAAGTCAAGAGGGGAACTGCTCAAGAGGAGTGCTGGTGCATGTTTTAGTCAGGCTACATGTCTAATAAAATATTCTGAAGGAGAAGGCTGCCAGCAAAAGATCACTGAGCCCTTTTTTGTCCTCACTGTGTCCTGGTTCTGACTAAAACAGGACCATTTCTCCTTTCAGTAGATTTTCCTTCAGTTAAGTTTCTTCTAAGTAACTGCACTTTCTGAAGTTGACTACAAGTTTTTCAGACACTGTGTGCTTTTAGAATTGCTAACACTTTATGTTTATAGTTGTTACTAAAGTAACAGTAGGATTGGTATGCAGAAAGACCCACATTTGTACTTATTCCTGTGGGAACCAAGGTCACTGCTGGCTCTCTCATGGTCCACAAATGAAAAGACATAAAAGAGTCACACCTGCAGGAAGGAGCGGATGGCACAGGTGACCAGAATGACCAACAAAGTATTCCTTCCCATCCACATCATACTCAGTATAAAGATAAGGGATCACGAGGGCCTCACTCTCTTCTTTCATGGCCGGCATCCCTGTGGGACTCAACTCATTCTTCTGCCTCTGATCCCAATCCATGTATTCCTGAACCCAGTTCCCATCTGCTGCTGAGTCCAGTCCAGGACATCAAACCCCCCCCCTGCCACATCAGCAGTGTGAGCCACTACAGTACACAATTCCATGATCATCACTGGGAAGCTCAATATTGGTTTTGTACATTTTTTTTCCTCGTATTAGCAGTATTAGTATTAATATTATTATACTATTTGTCATTGTTATTCTTTTATTAAAGTTGTTTTAATTTTCCAACCCATAAGTCTCTCTCCCTTTTCTCCTTTCTTTTCCTTTCTGGAGAAGGAAGGGGTTAATAGAGAGCATCTGTCATTCTCTTTAATTGCCAGCCCAGCCTTAAATGGTGACACATTGGTACTCTTTCATATGCATATATGAGTCCTTGATCATCAAATTATACAAGTGATTCAGTATCTTAACTTTTAAGCTACGCAACCCAAGATGCATTGGGAATGTGCAAGTCCAGAGCTGAGAAACTGGAAACAAATGGTAGCTCCATATACTTTGCAGAACTATACCAGTTTAAATCAGTTGAGGGCTCATCATCCTTTCTAGGAAGACTCATGCTCCTAGGTTGCTCTGAAATACATTTTCATTTTGTCATCTTGTAAAAGCCTTGCTGACTTTTATCTTCTTTAGTAGCTTGACTCTGTATTACTTCCAAAAAGCTCTTTACTTGAGTTTCATTCCTGATGGAAAGCATCAATATGAGCACACTGTAATGTGCGTGTCACATATGTGCCATATATTTCGAGGTTTTAAATGAGATATAAGTCACAGTGTAGAGCTAAGCCACTGTAAGGAGTAAATGTCACCCAAGAAGAAAAGAAACATATCTGCAATTCACAAAATATAGTGATGAAATTTAATATAAAAATCTGTTCACCAGGGAGCAAGAGGAAAGTATATTGAAAAGTATATAGAATCATAGAATAGTTTGGGTTAGAAGAGACTTTTAAAGGTCATCTAGTCCAACCCCCTCTGCAATAGTAATGAGGGTATTCTAAACTATCTTCTCTTCTATCCGTAAATGACAAACCTTCAGATGCTCACCATAAGCTCTTCTGTCCCCGTGAGACAGAGGGAATTTACCTGGGCCTGTTCTCTTTTTTTCTGGTCCCTGTGGAGGGAGGAAAGCATACCTAGGTGTGAACAGGATGAAGGCTGCCTTCCTCAATCCTCAGCAAGAGATATGAGAAGCATTTCCACTGCAACACTTTTTTTAACCAAACAGCCCCAGAGTGAAACTGGTGTGGCCATGTCATTTTCCCCCCATTTGTCCACAGGGCTCTAAATGGTCCTATGAAGAGCCAAAATCATATTTCATTTCAACCTATGTGAAGGTACAGCCATAGATACTAGAATTGATGACAGAAGGGGTTCACAAAACTGTTGTTCAGTGGGGTAAAAAAATCTTCCCATAGCAACAAGGGAGGATATCAGAGGACTTTGCCTTTCTGCAGTCAGAAACCTAGGTGATGAGCACCTGAACTCATGATGAGGAGGGAGATGGCATCTAATTTTCAGCAAGCATATGAGGAAATTTTGTGTGTCTCTATTATTGTATTTGCTGTTCTAAAAAGATTAAACCTCCTCAGTCAATAATCTGGAGGAAATTTTATCCACAGGAAGCTGAGATAATCTTTCTCACCCTGAGAGCTTGCTATGGATCCCTCCGCTCTTGTCCTGCTGCCACCACCTCCTAAGGTTACTCTTCCGACAAGTTGATGGCATCTTATTTCTATTCAAGCCCTGTCCCTGCTGAACATAAAATATCAATTATTGTACAGCAAAGCACTACTTGCATGTTTGCAAAACCCAGAGCACACTGTGTCTGCAGGAATTGTGCTAAAATGGTAGCATATTTAAATAACATGCTACCTGGTGGTGCAATTGGCAGAGTCACGCATGGGCATTTTTGTTGCTTTACATGGACTACCTCCTTTTTGTACTGCTGTTACATCCTGGTGCTGCTCTGGCAACGTGATCTGTGAAGCCGTTCAGGGGGGCTCTCCTGTGATGAGCTAATATTTTGGCAGTAATGGAAGCTGCTGGTAGTGGTGGAACGGAAGCGCTGTTCTTACCCTGAAATTTTGCTTATTTTGATTAACCAGTACACAAGAGTTACGGGGGTGTTTGTTGAATTTAGCAAGTTAAAGGATCTCTGGACTAGGCCACACACTTCTCTTCTGGAAGTTAAAAGTAGCTAAGCCAGACTGCTCAGTTTCTGAGCGCAAATTTCTCTTTTATTTTACTCTTCTACCTCTGAGAGAGAAAGCATCTCTCAAGAAAGCTGAAGACTTTTTTCCCCATTTCTCTTAGTACAATAGGTTAAAGCTACGTGGTTAAGAAATGGCACCATGAAATGCCTTTTTTTACAATAACTCTTTGAGCAGACAATGTTCAAACCATCCTGAGGAAGAAAAAAAAGCATGAATTTCTAATATTTGACCAATGTGAATTTCTGTTTATGTCCTGAACACCAATGCAGAGTTCTTTTTTCACTGAACAGGCTGGAGGATGACACACAGAAGCTGTTCATAAAGGCTAACATTAGGCAGAGGAAGCTAATCTCTTTAGCTTTAAAGTTAGTGGCACTAGAACGGGTGACTCAGCGAAGGAGGAGCTGAATTTAGGTGCTATTTCTTGCCTGTTGGAAGGCTGTAGACAAACCAGGCTAACTACAAGTTGTGAGTGTATCTTTTAATGACTGTACCCAGACTGTATGTCTTTAAATATGCTCACTATTTTGATCCATGGCACTGCACTCACACACTTTCCAGATGGACGTGTTCCATCTGTCTTTGTCTTCAATGGCATATCACAAGCATCAGCTTGAACAGTAAATCTGTGCTAGAGTTAGCCATGGTTTATTATTTCTATTAATAGTCTATGAAAGATCAGTGATCTGAAAAAGTGCCACAAAATTATTAAGACTAATGAAAGACAGAGGGATAAGACCTGGGGGAACTTGTAAGATGCCCAACAGGCAACAGCCAGCATTTTGGTCCACAGGCACATACTTAAAATAGTTTGAAGGATTAGGAGCCAAGGTTCTGCAAATTGTCACCATAACCACAGCTGGAATTAAGGGTCAACCAATTTGGTAGGTATGATTGCACATACTAGGATTTTCTGTGCATTAATTGGTTTAATGTTTAATTCCTGTGCATCTTGGTTGCTAATGCAGAATAGAGAAGAATCTGGAGTGCTTGTGGTGTAGAGGCCAGAAAGGTCATCAAGTGCACAAGGGCAGGAGCATGGCATAAATAGGAGATGGTATGCTTGCTGCATTTATGATGACTGTCTCTCATTGTGCTCAATATCCAATTGGCTAGTACACTCCTTATTTACCTGTAGGATTTTGTTTGTTTTGATTTTCCTACAAGTCCTTTTAAAGTAAGCATTTTATAGTCCTGAATGGCATGCAGTGTTTTGTCATCATGCATGTCTGAGCAGAACTTGCATCACAGCCCTTGTGTTAGTCCCGGGCAAGGCAGGAAAATTCTGTTAACAGTAGTTAAATTCTGTAGATGGGGGCTTGTGTGCTTCCGCACCTACTCAGTTGGTAGAACGATAAACCACAGGCTTGTGTTAGCAACCTAGAACCGTTTTTGCATTTTCTACTCACAGTGTTGTCATATAGAAGCCACAGTTTTGAGCTTAGCTGGTCAGAATTTCCAGATGGCCAGAAGTTCATGCCACTCCCTTGGCAGCCCTATTTTGATTGAGAATGGCTTTTGTTTTGGCTGGAAGATGTGTGAGCAGATGAGCAGACCTTGCTGAGAAAGACGAGTTGATTCTGGGACTCCTTACTTTGGGGAGAGAGGTCCACAGGAGAAGGGAGATACCAAGCTTGTCTCTGAAGACTGGACCAGCCACAGCCACTGTTTGTTAGTGTCAGCAAGGACAGAGCAGTGACAAAAGGTAAGGAGGCTCCAGTCAGTACTGCTTTATGTCTTCTTCTCCTCCCAGTTCATGCTTTTTTTTCTTCTGGGATTTGCTCCACTTCATTTCCACCTGCCA
Organism: Cariama cristata; assembly: GCF_000690535.1. Lineage (NCBI taxonomy): Eukaryota > Metazoa > Chordata > Aves > Cariamiformes > Cariamidae > Cariama > Cariama cristata. Next base: position 10,806 of record NW_009605768.1, on the reverse strand, counting down.
CCTTGCTGACCAAGCTTCTCTAGCTCTGCAATGTAGCATCTATCAGATGATAGATATTTGCCTCATTAAGAGTGCTTTCTGATAAACAACGTCTCCGTGGCGCTGTCCAGGTGCTCAGAAGCATGCTCAGTTCTTTCATGAGCAGGACAACATTTCTCCTTGCTGCTATGCAGATGCCAAAGTATAACTCCGTAAGGCAGAATAGCAGAGGAAAGGCCAAATTCCTCCTCGCCTGTGGAGATCCGGCAGCCAGAGAACAATGTGCCTGTGTGGAGCTTTTGCAACATGTTTTTGAGCATGAATATGTGACTACTGAGCACCGTTTTTTATTATCTTGTCTAGGAACCATTCCTTGTGCCTTGCTGGAAAAGTAGCTCTTCCTGCTGGTTTCTTCGGACACTGGATAGATGGGTGGCAAGCAGGAACAGGCGAAGCAATCCTTTCTGTAGTCCTCTTTCCACCATGAACTACGAGTTCTCAGCTCCCTGCTGTGCTGGGCAGAGATGTAGCTTTCCCTAGAATGAATCCCCTGCTTGTGTTTTTAGCACAAAGACAGTGAAAGCATGGTGGAAAACTGGTTTGGCCTAAGTAATAAAAGAAAGTTGACTCTGGTTTATGATTTCTGCTGAAGTGGAGCTGTACCTGTCCATAATAATTTCAAGATGACAAGTTAGAGTTGAATGCAGAAAAGTGGTAGTTGGTAGGTGGCCTCCATCTCATCTTAATCTGATCTAAATCAAACCTAGGTGACATAGTCTTTGCAGGAGCCCAAACATTGCATTTTCCTGTGTTCAGCTGATCAGTGAATATCTCAGAAGTTAACAGTCCCTGATCATTCACTGCAATATTTGCCCATTCTTTTTGCTTCTGAATTTTCCTTCCATAGTAGACCAAAATTCTTGTTTCATGCTTTTGCTCCCTGTGATACAGACATAGAAGAAATGTGCAACCCGAGTCAACTGTGCTGGCATGGAAAGCAAAGGAGGGGAGTTCTAGATGTTAAGAAGAAAGATGTGCTAACAGTGTGAAGAAGGAGATGGACAGACATGGGGGAATTAACCTCGAGTGGGGAACTCAGGGGAGCGCGAGCACTCAAGGGCCGTGTCAGGCTGTCCTAAGACTGGGCTCCTGTGGGGTTCATAGTGTCAGAAAGCTCTCCAGGAGCCACCAGATGCCTGTCCTTCAGGTCCTCTGACTTCAGGTACCACAACCAAGCAAGCGGAGGGGGCACAGTGCAGAACAGGCACCGAATAGTACAGGTGCTCAGTGCTCAGCCGTGTCCTGTGCGGTCGGCCTGGCGTAGCTTTGTGCCATTTGAACGGCCTTGCGGAGCAGCCAGAAAAACATCCTACTGTCTTCTTTGCTGCTGAAAAGGTGCTGCACCAGGCAGATACATGTTTGAAAGAAAGCAATTAGGCAAAGCAGCAATTGTAGCACCCTCATATACATATCTATTCATACGTGGATAATGGCACAAGTAACTCTAGCTGTCTTTGGGGAAATTATGCTCCTTTTATATTTTATTAGCTAATAACTTGCTGACAACTGAGTCATCAAATTACAATAAAATAATAGTAAAATATTTTTAACAGTGAATATTTCAGCCAGTGTCTGACAATTAGGTATTCACTTGCTTTCACTGGAAAGATTGTTTAGATAAGAACAAGGGAGACAAAGCTGGTGAAGAGCCTGGAGCACAAGTCTGATGGGGAGTGGCTGAGGGAGCTGGGGGTGTTTAACCGTGAGAAGAGGAGGCTGAGGGGACACCTGATTGCTCTCTACAACGACCTGAAAGGAGGGTGTAGTGAGGGGATCGGCCTCTTCTCCCAGGCAACCAGAGACAGGACAAGAGGGCACAGTCTGAAACTGCGCCAGGGGAAGTTCAGGTGAGAAATGAGGAGGCATTTCTTCACAGAAAGGGTCGTTAGGGATTGGAATGGGCTGCCCAGGGAGGTGGTGGAGTCCCCATCCCTGGAGGGGTTTAAGAAAAGACTGGACGTGGCACTTAGTGCCATGGTCTAGTTGACATGGGGGTGTTAAGGCAAAGGTTGGACTCAATGGTCCCAGAGGTCTCTTCCAACCAAATTGATTGTGTGATTCTGTGACACATCCAGTAAAAGAAATAAATATGGGCATGTCTGTCATTATAGAAGTGCCTGAAAGCATGCAGCAGTATAGGAGAAGGAGAGAGAAAATGGGATAGAGTTAGAAATTAGAGTATTTCAGTAGCGTTAGCTACAGATATTCTCTATGTAGATTCTACTCCCCCTTTTTGTTCTTAATAGCATACAGAAAATCAAAGGAACCAGTTACTTTTGAAAACCTATTATATTATTAAACTCAAAAGCAGAATGACCACTGTTGTCAGTTATTAGGTGCTTGAATAATTTGAAGTCTAGTGGCAGACAAACCAAAAAGATAAGAAGTAACATATCTGAATACTAATTTTGGCACGTTTCCATTTGCTTGCTGTTATTGCATATCTTCTTTTTGCTCATACCTATTCTATACAGAAAACCTGTTGCCATCATTATCTCTGAAAAGTGGTTCAAGTCACATTGTTAGTTCAAGTTCAGGTTTGGTCATTTGCTCACATTATTAAAAACTGGTCTTTATTAATTAAGACATTTAAAAAATTGGCATGGTTAGTATATTTGTGCATGCTTCAAAATATTCTAGAAACTAACCATTGTCCTTAGCTTCTAACTGTGTAATTCTTCAGTACACTGATAAAAAAAATTAAATACTTGGACCATGGGACAAAGAAGAAACTCAGTTTCTGTTCAGGGCCCTGCCACCGAGTCAGCACACGACTCGAAGCTGTGTTTTGTCACTGTTTCTTGGGTGGAATGGCACCTCAGTTGGCGCAGAACTCGCGCCAGGGACACCGCCTCCCTGGCAAAGAGCCGCCATGCATGAACAAGCATGAACAAGGACTCTGGCCATTCATGTTTCTGCCCTGTGAGCAAAAAGAAAAGGCTGGGGGTTGATGTGTTTGTTTGTTTTCTTTCCCAAAGCACGTTCTGATCTTTTGATGACAAGGGCTTTACAAACACTGAATTTGATGACATGCTTCCCAAGTGAGCAAGAAAATAAGCTTAGTAATGATAGCCTTGGTCTAGTATGCCATTAGTCTGGGCACTGTACCGTCATAACGAATTACAGCATTTGCTCTGCAAAACTACAAAATTAAGGGAGGGGAGATCAGACAGATGTAGCAAAAAGTAAATTCCCAGGAAGGATGAGATTGCACCGGTCAGGCTGAAAAGCACTCACCTTGGCACACTGGTTATCTAACCACCATTGTTGTTGGCAACTCAGAAAAGGACAATTTCAAGGTCAGATGAGGGGAGAGATTAAAATTTAGCTTAGTAAATATTCTCAGGGACCTGCTTTTCATGCACATTTAGTGGCATGAGCAAAATCCAGGAGAGTCAGTAATGTTGCCATAGCCCATACTGGGGGTGAAGAAGTAGTTGGACCCTGCACTGTGCCACAAAATACTGCAGCTAATGAAAGTCCAATGCCTTTTGTACCAAGATGAATATTTTGTATTAAAAGAGACTCCTCCATTGGCAGTGTGAGTTGCTGCCTCCTAAGAAGCTGATCATGCTTTCCCTAATCTCTTTCCTTGATGAGCTGCCTGGAGAAACAGAGCAGCAGCGGAGTCAGCATAAAGCTTTGCCTAGGTCTTTACTCCATTCGTTGTTGCGGTAGTTACTAATAAGTTGGTACAACCAGGTTTTGTGTATCTGAGCAATTACAGTGCCGTTCATGTGGTTTTATATAGCTGCCAGACCACAAGAGGAATGACCTGAACAGGTCTCTTCTTTTGCAGGTGTTAATAACTTTTGCCTTTCCTTACCACCTCCAGATGCAGGACATCAATGAAATTAAACAAAATTGCAGACCTCCTAAAGGTCTATAATAGGGAGCTCAAGAAATTGTCCAGTGTTATTCATGAGTCAGTGTTGTTGAAATGGTGTTTACACTATCTTAAAACTGGAATCTAAGCATTCTTCTAAAAAAAGGAAAAGGGCACTGAGTAATTTATATAAATTCACTAAGACAATTTCAGAGGACTAGTACTGTCTAGGTTCAAAATACATAAGGATTATTAAAGACATGTATTGTAAAACTGAAGAGGCCTGAAGGAACCATTCTCCTGTAAAGGATTTTAATAACAGCTGTGATTGTCTTTTGTTATTTATCTTGCTGTTGTGCCTGCAGGCCTTCCGAAACTCTTACTGTACAGACATACTATAAAGAGGCATTGTAAGCTCGCAGCCTCGGTTGTGACAGGATGAAACAGTTTGGCAAACGTCACTGATGGACCGGGGAAAAGAGTAAGAGGAAAGATCTCTTATTGGAGCCTGTTTATCCAATAGTTTAATGATCCTGTCAGAAAGGCTTTCTGTAGCGTGTGTGAAGAACTGTGTATCTGTAATTTCCCCTTCTTTTAAAGGCTGTTTCTTTCATAAGAAGAGGTAAGGGAAGCCATGTGCAAGGAAGGGGGTGGCTGTTCCTTCCTGTGGCGCACAGGGGAGCAGCCCTCAGGCCGCAAGGCGGGAAAATGCAGCGAGGATCTGGAGCCTCAGTCCTCAGCTGTGGTGACTAAAGCCGTCCTGGGGACCGGGTATCTGTGCAGAGATTGCCACAGCTCGGGAAATCTGGGAATTTGCTGAAATCAAACCAGAGAGCAAGAACTCACCCTGCAAGGACACAGAAAGCAAGGGGAGCATGCTTTGTACAGCCTTCACTGAAAGAAATTTCTGCTGGACTTAGTCACTGGAGGTTGCTCCGTACTGTCTGACTTTCTCAAGTTGATACACCTTTTGGTCTTTCTTGGAAAATTCACTTTATGGAAGAGGTTCAGGCAAATCCACCCCAGAACCCTAGTGTACTGGGTCTGGTTGGGCTGGAGGTGGCAACATCTAGCTGACTTGGAGTCCCACCATGACATGTAGCAAACCAAAAGAGAGAATAACATCTGTGCTAGAGACACATTTTCTTGCTTAAAACATAGCTAATGCTGAAACAAACCGAAAGCCTGGTGTGCAATGTGTATACTTTCTAAAAGGCTAAAACAGGTGGATGAGGTCACAATTTTCTTTCTTTTTCTCCTTTGCAGAGTTTCTAAAGAATTTGGATTGTTTGTGTGGAGTAGCTACTGCTGTCGGGGTTGGGGCGGGCACCGCTTGTTTTCACTTCATAACCCTGGTTGTGGCTGTTGTGGAAGGCAAGGCAACCGATGAAGCGGTGCTGTGAGAGTCAGGGGCTGAAAACGGAACAACTGCAACAGGAGGAGAATTTTCAGACCTGATAGGTTTAAAGTTATTGGGGGATTTAAGTAATCTTTTTTATCTTAATTAATTAATTTTGTAGTGTTCTCATGAAAGTCAATGGCTGACTAATGCTTTGGACAAAGGATACTTTTGTTAGAGACATGTTTTCTCGGAACTAAAAACATACTAGTCTTAAATATATTTTGAGACACTGACAGCTTGCCCCTTGACCAACGTTGTTGGCATAGGCAGGCTGCCGACCCCCTGCCCCTTGACTGACCTGGGCAGCATTGGCAGGATGCCTCCTGTGAGGTACATCCTCTCAAATCCTGCTGCCATTGCTGGAGCCGAGGGGTGCCGTCAGTCTCACCCACATTCAGAAGGCATTTACATGGCTGGTTGTTGCTGCCAGGTGACCTAGACACCAAGTGTCCCTGGCTGTCCATGAGAGCCATGGCATCACCATGCCATGTTTCCTGTTGGACATTGGATGAGTTGCTGTATGGGCCTGCTGTTGCTCATCTGTCCTACTGCCTCAATAAAGCTTGGTTTTATAACGTGTTGTCAGACTCCATCACTGTTTGGACCACAGACTCTCAGCAGATAATCTGGAAAAAAACCTTGGGGCAGCGTATTTGACATCAGAAACACAGGGAAACATTGTGGTGCCCGATGTGGCTTGGACATTGGATGAGTTGCTGTATGGGCCTGCTGTTGCTCATCTGTCCTACTGCCTCAATAAAGCTTGGTTTTATAACGTGTTGTCAGACTCCATCACTGTTTGGACCACAGACTCTCAGCAGATAATCTGGAAAAAAACCTTGGGGCAGCGTATTTGACATCAGAAACACAGGGAAACATTGTGGTGCCCGATGTGGCTTCTCCTCTCCCCATTTGATTTCCAGCTGCCATGTCTCGATCATCTCAGCACTGAAGAGCTGTAGCCCCTATTCCTAAATATAGCAGAAGAAAAAGCAGTAGGACTGGGACATGTTTGCTCCATTTGATACTCTTCTTCACCTCCTGGCAGTAGCATTCCTCATATTTGCTCTGTGAGGAATCAATAGTTTAAAAATAGAAATGAAGGAAGGAAAGAGAAAGAAGGAACTTTCCGAGACCAGCTTCACCCATAATTTTCAAAAGCCTGGTTAATTTTTAAAATCTTTACTTTCCCAGTGACATTATCACAGGAGTCCTTGTTGATGTCTGTAAGTGTGTTTTTATGTCATTGTAACTGACTTAACTCTGGTTTTGTTCATCTCTTCTCTCCCAGTGGAGTTTTTATACTGTGATTTGGCTTCCATGAAGTCTATACGGCAATTTGTGCAGCGGTTTAGAGAAAAGAATTGTCCACTCCATGTCCTGGTGAATAATGGTGAGTTCTGTTTTCTTCTTCACATATCTGCAGGGGAAGATGTGACAAATGGTTCTGTCATCTATCACTTCACATTTCAAATCGATTATCTGAACCATACAGCAGGTTACAATATGGCTGCATTAACAGGAATGTCATTCTAAGAGTTAAATTGCATTTTTTAGAGAGATTGTCAGCTGAGCAGACCGAACACTTCAGTGCCAGCCCTACTCGTGATGTTATTGCAAGTCTTGTTCCTTTGCTGTGTTTTTTAGATCTCCAGCACTGAAAATCATGCAACTACATAAGAATCTGAGCATCGCTAATTAAAAAAAAAAAAAAGAAGGAAAGGAAAGCTGTACTTTAGGACTGTAGAAAACCCGTCCTTTCACCTTTATCTACTTTCTCTCCTCTTATATTTTCCCTATTTGAACACATGCGTTTACTGTGGCTGCCTGCTGAGCTGCGTTGGGGGGCTAATCCATTTGAAATATAATCTAGCAAATTACCCAGCGACCTCAGAGCAGTCACTGCTTAGATCAAGGTGCTACTGGAAAGTTGTCTGTAAAGCTGCGTCTTCAATGGTCAGAGAACAAATTAAAAGGACAACATTTATCTTGCATTCATACAATTATCAAATGAATCTCATTACTGTTAGGGATTTTAACTTTTGTTATTCACATACTTGCCATGTAATTATGTTTTACAGCCACAGTATTTTTGGAAACCAGCCCGTACAGTAATTCTTCACCAAAAACTCTGCATGCTGTGCATGCACTTTCCTAAAGGGGAATTTTCACCTGTCTATTTAACTAGGGGAAAAACCCGCCAGCAACAATTTAGACTTCTTTTAGAAATTTTCTGCTGTTATATGCTACTGTTCTTGTTTTCCCAATTATTTGCATGTATTTTTATTAAGCCATCCCATTTTCTCTTTTCCTCTGCGCCCTTCAGTCCTAGTGAGAGCAAACGTGCTGTAACTAAATGGGTTTGTTACGTTCATTGATGCCTTAAAAAGCTCTTTGTAACAAGTGAATATTGCAATAAAAATTCAAAAGTATTTTATTTTGTATTTTATATAAAATATTCAAAAGTATGAGCGAGCAGTTGTGTGGTACTTAGTTGCCAGGTGGGGTTAAACTGTGACACTTATTGATATGAAACATTCATGAAATGTTTATTTTTATTTGATTAGTCAAAAAAGCCTACCATTATTATTTTAAATGTGCAATAATTAAAGATAGTGGATATTTAATCCTGGTTACAAAATCTTTCCAGTTTTACATGCCTACTTTTAAAGATACTGAGTACAAACTGTTACACGGATGGGAACAACACTATTTGAAAAATCAGCATTTTGTGGAAAAAAGGTTTTGAGATCTATGCACCCATTACACATCCCCTGCCCTCTACTGGTTTTCTGAACGAGCAAAGCCAGGACTGTGCAGCAGGGGCTTGGGGGCAGCTTGGGGGAGAAATGATGGGGCTGAAGCAACAGCACAGCTGGGAAACCCTCTTGAATAAAGGATTTTGTTCTGCCCTAGCTGCTGCTGAAGCAGGATGGATGAAAATTGCAGTTAAATATGTTGTCTTAATCAAGAAACAAAGTTATATGAAAATAGATCTCCTAATGTGCCTAATATGATAGGATACCAAAGACTGTAGTCCCAAAGCTTCTTTTAAGAAAGAAGCTTGAGACTAATATTTGCCTGAATCAGTCTACATTTTCGTGACCTGCAAGAAGGGCATTTAATTTCACTTATGCTTGGTTACCAAATGCAGTTAGCAAAAGAAATCTGTCGTTTGAGAAAAGCCTTTTAGAAACTATAATGAAATGAACGGTCCAACTCTGCTTTTTGCTGAATCTTTAAGAGAATCACAGAAGTGATCACGTCCAAAGCTGTTGTAAAGACTCATGTATAACTAGGTTAGTCTCCGACCATTACCTGGCAAGTCACCAGCCTCCACTTCTGAAAGCTCCTCCCCGTGGGTTTTTTTTTGGGGTTTTTTTTGGTCATTTTGTTTGCTCTTATAAATAATCTGTAGCATTTAGTTTTGTTACTAGTTTTAAAATGAAAGTCCAAGTGATTTCTTCGTATACAAGAGGAAAATGAACATACCTAGTGGAGGAGAAAGGGCCTGATGAGAAAACCTTTGAACAAATTCTCTTGGCTTTCCATCAGCGTTGAGCACATCCAAGACAAATGCTGACATTTGGGCTAACTGATAGGCTTTTCCTTTTCCCTTTCCCTTCATCTTTCATTTTTTGTCATTTTTTTCACTGTCATTCAGTGCACTAAGGAGGAAGATTCAGTCCATTGTGGACTGCAGGGCTGGAGGCACTTCTCACTCAAAAGCCACATCACAGTTACGGGCTCCACTGCCTTCACTGCATGATCCCCTGGACACAAGCTTGGGTGCCTGGAAGAGGACAGTGGTTGCAGTATTTAAGTGTCTGATGGGAATGAGTTACTGGGCATGTTGTCAGTGAGTGTGTATGCTTTCTGTCAGAAAACTCTTGTTATCAATAGGAAAGCATTTCGCATGACCATTAGATGTCTTGCAGGACGTCTCATAATGACATGGTTGATTATCTTATGTCTCAGTGTATGCATCTAGAATAGCAGGTTTCTTAGTATCACCTAGTACTTTCTTACTTCTTACAGATCTTGAAGCTCTAGCGTTCTTGATATGAAGAGGTATTTTTATTTTTTAGCATATGGGAAAGAGCCTGTGGGCCAGGCATCTGCACAATGCATTTGAAGACAGTCATACGCTTTTAAGAACCTGACCCAAAGTCTGTTGGGGCTAATAGAAAGTCTCTAATAGGTTTTGAGAATCAGATTTTGTGTGGGTCCCGTGACTTCTGCATCAGACCATCGACAACCTAATAAGAATTTTCCTCTCTAACTTCATAGGACCAAGGGTTTTATTATCAAGGACTGTACCCTTTTATTACGTTTAATGTAAAAATGCCAAGAACTGTTACATTGCTTTTTTTTGCACACTATATTATTTAATTGCTTCAAATCAAAATCTTTTAAATTGATTGATATGCCTATACATTAATGATGTTTCCACATCTTATCTCTATGAATATGTATCCTGTATGCATGTAAAGGTATGTGATGTTTGTTGTGAGCTTGTGTGAACCTATCAAAAAGCAAAACATTTCAAGATGAATTGAGGAAAGTTCTAACATTATACAATAATGCAAACTATGAAATTAACATTGAAATGTTATTAAAGGCAGGTGATTTTACATGAATTACTGTGCTAGGTAAATAATCAATACTACATGTCTGACCTAAGATTATTATGAAATTCAGCAGTTTTCCAAGTCACTTGTGGTTTTTTTTGAAAATGTATCTCCGTCACTTGCCTAGCTCAATGATCTAGATGGAAATTAAATTAATACTAAAATGTATCTCCGTCACTTGCCTAGCTCAAGGATCTAGAGGGAAATTAAATTAATACTGAAATCGTGAGTTTCAAAGTATTCTCCTAGAGCTAGACACACAAGTCCCACGAAAATTTCGGTAAGGTTTAGGTATCCAACTAATTCAGGTGCTTTAAGAAGTCTTATGTGAACATTTAGGGTGTTCAAAATGGAGATTAGTGCACTACAGTCACCTCCTTTCTTTTTGTTATAGCTGATTTTAGCATATACATTTGACTTTCTAATTTCTAATTTAAAAGGAAATATTTGGTTGAATGCATGCATTATTTCAGCTAACAAATAAAGGCCTGTTGTTCCATTACTATGCTTTCTGCACTGGTAATGTGCATGCTCAGCTCTTGTTTTTTAAAATAAACAGAACATATTAAAGATGCAAATAGCGTATTACATAAATTTTTCTTTTAAATATAATGTGCTCGTGCTAAAAAGTGAAAAATGCTATGACACAGAAAACAAATTAATTTTCTATGAAAAAAGAAAAAAGTAAGCAAAATAGCTGAACTATGAGCCACAGAAAGATGGATGCAGTACAAGCAGTTTAGAAAACTTAATCTGACAGAAGGTCAGAAGAATATGTCTTCTAGTCCGCTGATTAGCAATTGGGTGCCAATTTTTTGTTTCTGTTTTTGAAAAGAATTGTGTCTTTGTACAGTTCAAAAGCATTCAGCAAATTACAGCTGTCGCCGTTTAAGGCTGGGCTGGCTCTT